>NC_051401.1:47219150-47245483 GCF_015228065.2 Penaeus monodon | reverse complement strand
ATTTAAAAGCCGTACCGGCATGATGAGAGGTTGTATGAGACTATAGGATGGCCTGCAGATATGGTTAAGGATAATTTAAAAACAGCCTAGCATTTTAGAATGTTATGTTCTATCAGGTGACAAGGTGAGAATCTTCTTTTTTAGCATCATTTCCAATAATACCAATATTTTACCCGCAATTTGGTTAATTTTCCCACTATGACAATCAAGTCTTCCCCTGACAATATCTATATCATCTGATTTTCGTGTGACGAGAACGAATCTGATGATCATTTCTGTCACATTCTCCAGCCACCAATCTTGGTGCGATTTGATAAGTCCCGAAAACAGGGGAGAGCATAAAGGGGAAAGTGTGGGGTAAAATAGGCCTATATACGAATAGAGAAAATAAATGTTTAAAACAAGCACAAAAAAACACTTATAATTGGAATGAAACTTATAATTGAAATGAAACTCTAGGACGTCCCTGCCATTTTTGAAAGTAATGGACAGGACGTGCCAACCTCTGAAAAACTCTAGGGGAAACCCAAAACCCCATCGTTTGGAAAAAAAAAAAAAAAAAAATCTATGAAATTTCACATAATCCGGGATCCCCCGTGATAATTGTACATTAACAAAAACACAAAAAAGAAGTATAATAAAACTAAGAAACGCATTTACACACATGAATTGAGAACACAGACGTTGATAATTACAAAATATTGTTCTCACAACCGTGAAAGCAATACATGGACTATTTGATAGATCCTAGTAATGAGTTACGTGTCCACATTTGTTTTGGTCCGCCACAGTAAACATAGATGAGGCCTAAGAAAATGAAGCGTCAATCTTCTCTCTTCCCCGTCCTGATCCCCCTTTTATTTTCAATTTGTGCAACTTTTGCCATAGATGAAAAGTGGCTTAGCTTTTATCAAGATAACCACTCCATACTTTTTTTTTTTCACTGTAATCCTGGGAAAGTTTTCCACAATTTCCTTGGAACCTTTCCCGTCCTCCCCTGTTATCGAGACAAGAATTATCGTTAATGGGGGGGAGGGGGGGGGTTCTGCAGCATAATCTCAATATATCTGGAAAGCAGAAAGTAATTGTCAATCGATAACAAAAATCGTCGCCCATCGGCTATGCAAGGGATTCGAATAGCTACCTTGCAACGAAGCTAAAAATTTCATAAAAAAAGAAAAAAAATGCCCCAAAAATTTAAAAGAGATCAGATAAAAGGGTTTATCCCCTATAAATACCCACAAATTCATAACGATATCGAGATGCTTGTTACGAAAATGAGGAAAGATTTTGAAATCTGAGACAGTCCAGTGTAGAGGCAAGTAAATTACCTCATTAAATCCGTCTAACCAACGTTTTATGCAATTCTGCTTCCAAATCTAATAACAATGAATCTTGGTGAGTTGAGTAATGGCATTTCTCAATTACCCCGGCTCTGGAAGTACTTTTTATAAGGAAGAATGAAGAGAGAGAGGTAATGTTGGTTTTTCCCGTTGTTTTTTACTAGCAAGGGGTAACTAGTCTATTTGATATTATTGTAATAAACTTCTCCCGCCCAAAAACTGCTTTGATGATATATTCAAGTTCGAATTTATAGAATTTACTTGCTTTTATTATATTTTTTTAAACAGTATTCTAGCAAATATTTATTAAAATAAAAAGTGTTCGTTATACCTCTTTAATTTTGCCAAATGTTTTAAACTATTTTTATGCTCAACCCGAAAAGAAATTTTATCTGAATATTTTTTTTTTTTTTCACGAAACATTAACTTTTATATAACGTCACTGAAATAACAATTGTAGAATACTGACATTTTACTTCACCAAAGGTCAAATGGGTATCTGAATTACTGACCTTATTAATTAAAATATTAAGAATTATATTTTCAAATACCTTGCTTATAAATAACCACATCGTTTTACATAATTTGTACATAAGTTTAAGATATATTTTAAGGAATTGTATTCCTCATTTGACATTTGGTTTACACCGGGGGAAAGTTTCTGAAGCAAAATTTTCAATTGAAATCCCGTGAAGTATGTTATTTTCCCCTTTTTTTGCCTCCCAAAACCTCCTTTAGTACCCCAATTATCATTATTATAATGCGTTTGATAGTTTTATAGGAATTTAATTAGGTGTCGTCCTCATTTAATGGACATAAAGGATGGAAATACGTTATTTAGTCGGGTATGAAATTTTACGAAAGTTATAAAGCATTGTTTTATTTTTCTCTTTTTTTTTTTCTTTTTAAGGTTGCAGATTGAATCTCATTCCTCCCTCAATTCATCAAATCACACACAACCACATAATCGCTTATAAATCCGATGATAAATGCCCACAACACACATACCATATCTCACCATCACTGTTTTAAACTATTTGAGTGAAAATGAAACTCGAATATTGTATATTTCTCATAAGCAAAAACCAAAAGAAAACTGCAAAGTCTGTTCCCCTTTTTCCCCTTTTCAGACGCAATGGGGTCGCAGAAGTCCCCCCTGGATGAGGAGGAGCGTGATGGACGTATTGGCCGAGGCAGCGCATGGACCGAGGAACAGACGGCCAAAAAGCTCCACGGAACATTGCCCGTCGTTAAAATATCCTTTTTTTATTCTCTCTTGTTTGGGGGGGTTGTGGTCTTTTGTACGTATGTTGTTTTATCAGGGTTGGTGTGGGTGATGCTCATACAGTGTGCCTGTCCATGTTTTTTTTTTTTTTTTTTTGTTTTTTTTTTGGGGGGGGGATGTTGTTTTCTCCTTTTCCTCCTCTCATCTCTCTCTTTTCTCCCTCTCTCTCTCCTCCTCTCTCCTTCTCTCTCCCTCTCTCTCTTTTCCCCGTCTCCCCTCTCTCTCTCTCTCTCTCTCTCTCTCTCTCTCTCTCTCTCTCTCTCTCTCTCTCTCCTCCTCTCTTTTCTCTTCTCTCTCTCTCTCTCTTCTTCTCCCCTAAAATAATTAAACCTCTTATTTTGCCGTTCTTCGAATCGTTATTCCTCTTCCCATCTACTTCTCACACGTCTCATCTCCTTTCTTTCCATCGCTCACAATCTTCCTGAATTTTTATCCATTCATCCTCCTGTTCTGTCTACTCCCACTCTCTTCTTGTCCCATCCTTCATAACAAATCCTAGGATAAACCCTTAACTCCCCCACGACTTCCTGCGAAAAGGGGCCCCCCCGCCGAGGAGGGGGTGCAGGTGGCCAGGTTCGTCCTGGCTCCTTCCTCCCCACCTCCAAGTAGAGGAGTCCTTCTCCCTCCTGGACGCCACTCTGCCAGCCCTCGGGTCGTTCTTTGACGCCTTTGTGCACGAGTGCGAGCAGGAGGCGAAGGTTAGCGAGGACGTGCCCAGCAGACTCCTTCAGGTATATTCGATTCATTTATTCTCTCTCTTCCTCTCTCTCTTAGATTTATGAGTGACTTGGAAGTAAATTAAACGACAGAAGTCTCTATTCTTTATGATGATACTTAATAATACTTTTCACTATGATTATCGGTTGCCTGTAAATTTGACTTCGTGAGAAATTAGATGACAACCTATAATCAAACTTACTTTGAAAAGTTTAGACAGGTCAGTGCACCTGTTGCTGGCTTCGCATTGGCCCGTGCATTTTTCCCCTCAAGCCCCCTACCTCACAATTATGGCAAAGTGAAAGCCTTATCATTAATAAAGAGTCAGTCTCCAACCTTTATCTCAATTTAAGTATACAAGGCAGGGGTTGTAAAGCCAGGGAGAGTGCTTGAGAGGTGCCACATCAGGTTGGTCTTAGGATTGAAGCCGTCTGTAATATCAGATTTCAAGCAGATGTATTTTGAGGAATACAGCAATTTAAAGTTACAATTGAAAAGGTTTGAAAACTTATTTCAGGTGTCTGTAAACATTGGAATATATCATGCTATTATTCTTATATTCTTTTTTTTTCTTCTTCTTTTCTTCCTTTTCAGCAAGTATCCTGATCAAGAGAGTTGTGAGCTGATGGTGCATTTCCCCTGTTTGCAAGCAGAGGAAGTGTTGTGAAAAATGTGAACAACTTCCTAAAGTTTTGTGTTGGCATGTGTAAAGGCTCTCTGAAGCACTGCAAAGATAGGTCGGTGTAAGGTGGTATGTTTTGAAATTTGCTCTATAGATATTTTAGAGAAGTTGAGAGTGAGTGGGGTGTGTGAGTTTAGTAAATGAGTTAGAGTGTGTGGGGTTTGTGTGTGTGTGTGTGTGTGTGTGTGTGTGGGGTTTTGTGTGTGTGTGGTGTGTGTGGTGTGGGGGTGTGTTTTCAAATCAGGGAAAGATTATATGTAAATAACCTGTGTAGATAGAAATGATTAATATTGATATTTTAATGAGTGTTGTCATTATTGTAATATTATGTATCATCAGTATTTTAAAGTATATTTTTTATTACATTGTTTGTATCTCATTGTGATCTTTATTATTTCTCTCTAGTGGGACCATCTATGGGGACCAGCAAGAGCAGTGGGGTGAGCGTTGAATCTCTCTTTGGGCAGATGTGGACCTCTCGGTCATTCTCGGGATATTCCCTTTAAGCTTGTATTTGATACGTACGATGATATAAATATTTTGATGATGGTAAGTTATGCCGGGGGGCGATTTTTTGGGGTTTTTAAATGCTTTTTTGATACTTTGTCTTTTTTTCATATCACATCCTTCTTCTCTTCTTCCTTTCTCTTTTTTTCTTCTGATCCTCCTCCCCTCTTTTTTCCCCATCCTTTCCGATTACTTCCTCCCCTTTCGTCCTTTTTTTTCTTCCTTACCTCTTCTTTTGTCCTCTAAGAAAAATTCCTATAGGTTTAATACAATCTGAAATTTTGGTTTCCCCTTTCTTTTGTTGCCTGAATAATTATTTGAAAGTATTACATTTCCAATTTGATTGTTGATGATCATCTAAATACCTATCCTTCTTCCAGTCTGCGAACATTTTACATTGACAGCATCGTGCAGTCACAGTTGTCAGAAGCCCGTGCCTGTGTGGGGGTTTTGTGGCGAGCGTTACGTCTCCTTCATCCAGCAGTATCATGGCATTAAATAACAGAACTGGATATCCCCCCTTTGCGATTGCTTCTCTAATAAAGGAGATCTTAGACGGTTGTATGGTGACAGGTTTTTTCAGTCCAGAATAAAAAATGGTGATTTTGGATTGTGATTGTGTTTGGGTTTGCTGTGTTTGTTCTAGTAGCCATGTTATTTTTTATTAAGAAGAAAGGAAGGTATCCAAAAATATATTTTATAAAAAAAAAAAAAAAAAAAAAAAAAAACAAAAAAAAAAATTATAGAGAAATTAAAAGACTAAACATAAAATCCTTCTATATTTCATACCCTTTTTAATTTTTCCCTTATTTAAAACGGGAGAATAAGGAAACATTATATTTTTAATTCCAAAGTAATTAGTAATGTTCTTGATTAAGTTTATATCAGGTTTAAACTTTTGATTAACGAAAATGAACTTGACAGAACGAAGATCTTAAGGTTACTCAGCGTATAATCAAGATGACAAGTTTTTGTATGAAGATGTATTTCACTGTGCGGGGAAATTCAAGGGGTACCAAAACCAGCTATCGAGACCTGGGAAAAACTCCTAGTGTTGTTTATAGGTATAATTAGTATTTTTTGGTTTGTAAGTATTGAAATTTTGTTGTGTCTATATTGATTTTTTTTTTTTTTTTTTTCCACAAAATAATTAATGGATTCAGGTAGCATTAAGCAGTTTTATTGTATATCTAGTCTTTTGACATTCCATTCCATTCCAATGCCTGTAGTATTAAGAAAATAATCAACTGCCATTTTGAAACAGGTTCTTTCCTGAAAATCTCATTTTACAAAAGTTTCCCCGAGGGGGATAAAGACTGCATGGAGAGGCAGGTGGCCATTGGGGTTGAGCCTCTCTTGTCCCATCTTAGGGATGATGTGGATTTTGGGTTAAGGTAAGCAGATTTAGGACCTGTATTGTTCCCCCTTCTTTCCCTCATGCCCTCTCTGTTCCCTTTCTTTTCTTCTTTTCTTTTTGGGTTTTCTTCTTTTTCTTTTTTTCTTTTTCTCTTCTTTCTTTTTCTTCTTCTTCTTCTTCTTCTTCTTTTCTTCTTCTTCTTCTTCTTCTTTTCTTCTTCTTCTTCTTCTTCTTCTTCCTCCTCCTCCTCTTCTGCTCCTCCTTCCTCCTCTTTGCAATAACCCACTAGATTTTTAGTGGATCACTACAATTTATGGGTTACATAAGAATACACGTTTCAAACAGGATAAGTGTCAGGGTGGGATAGTGATTATGGATCATTACTTTTCATGGCTTAAAGGACCTTGAATCATAAGGTTTCCACCTTTAGCCGTTATGAAAGGGTAGATTGTGACTGCTTGAAACTCATAGGGAAGAAGGCATGATTCAGTACGAGGATAAGAAGAAGTTTAAGGGAATAAGGAATGTTTTTACAAAGATTTTTTCATCTTTTTGTCCTTTTTTTCTTCCTTTTAATGAACTAAATTTAAAAACACCAATTTGTTTCAGGTTGTAATAGACTAGGCGATGAAAAAAACAGATTAGGCAGAGGAAATGGGTGATTGGGAAGTTATATCTTTTTGCTGATTGCTCTGAGCTTCCCACTCTGCCTGCTATTGCACTCCACTTCGAAGCTCTTGTTGACGGGATATTCCAGGCAATTTCAGAAAGTATGTCATATACCGAGGGGCCCAAATTTTTTCCTTTCCGTGGGTCATTTCAGTCCCTCTCCCCCCCCCCTTCTGAATCTATTTCTTATAGCAGATTTATGTGCATAATTAGCCACTTCACTTGAAAAAATTTGTTAAGTTGAACACTAAGTGTATAAGCATTAATAAAATTAATGAACTTTGGGTCTGTTTTCATTTTGCCAGTCTATAATTTTAGACATATACCTGACTTGGGGCATTAATCTCCAGTGCAACACAGTTAGCTACCCTGTCATTAAAAATGTTTTCTTAGTGTGTAGATTGATTTCCCAATTTACGGTTAGTTATCCAAGTGTCTTGAAGTTTATTTTTTAAAACTCTTTTTCCTTTGCCCTGTGAAAAAGTATGTTACGAGTGTTGAGTCACTTTTATTCCAATTCAGTGTGATATGAAGCTTGGACACAATTTTATATTAATATATATTATATATTTTTTTTAACTCCAATCTTTGGTTAATTATGAGAAAAAGACACTATGAAGTTGAACCTCCTTTTAATTCAGGCATGCTTCATTTTCGTACCCATGCAAGATAGCAGTGTATGTGTGAGGAAAACCCCTTGCACGTAACGCTC
Organism: Penaeus monodon; assembly: GCF_015228065.2. Classification (NCBI taxonomy): domain Eukaryota; kingdom Metazoa; phylum Arthropoda; class Malacostraca; order Decapoda; family Penaeidae; genus Penaeus; species Penaeus monodon. The sequence goes on along the minus strand of NC_051401.1, from coordinate 47,238,211 downwards.
TATGAACATGTCCTAACACACTTTTGTTCACTTGCCTGTTTTAGACCCTGAGAGTTTGAACCCTTTGGAGCAGTCCTTATAAAATGGCTGTTGTGTTGGACAAACTTGGCCTGCTAAATGGTGCTGATATTTGGTGGTTGTGTGGCCAGTGGGGATTTTTTTTTTTTTTTATGAGAATTTTGAGGGGGAATTCTGAAATATTATTTAATAATAATATTTGCCTCCTATTTTCAAAAAAAAGTTGATCGATGATTTCCCAGCAGGTATGGAACAAGTGAGCTGTGTAGAACACTGCTGGTACTTGCTGAAATTTTACCTCATGCCCCACTTCATTCACACCAGCAGTTGGTACTAAACTTCACTTTCACAAGGCCTTATTTCCAAGCTTTCTGCAACTGTAAGGTTGATTATTTCTCCTATCATCAGGTAAATCATAATGGTAATGTATGTATGGTCAAGATATGTGTAACATGTTGAAGGGAAAACAGAATAGGACACTTTAAAATTGGTTTTTAAAAATCAGAAGTGAATGATATGTTTGGGCTGATTTTAGCAGCACATTACCATACAGTAAAAGAATTTCTTTGTTAATCCATGACCTATGGTGGTGCAGTGTATATAAAAGATTGTGCCTGTGATTTTTATTAATTATTTTTATTGATGTATTTCACATAGAAATTCCATGGAAAACGGTTACTAAGGGCATACCTAACTACTATTTTTTGCACAATCCATGACTTCTAGTGGAGAAAGTGTATTTTTCCCCTTTTACTATTTTGTCAGTTTATAATATAAACTTGTACTGGCAATATAATGGCATTGTAATAGTAATAATAGTAACAGAATAGAAATTTATTTTCCCTCAAAAAAAAAAAAAAAATTAAAAATGGAGAAATCAGATCAAAATACTAATTGACTTCTGGGGACTAAATTTTGTGAAGCATCTGCATGTTAAAACAAAATTAGTAAAAAGCTAAACCCAGTGGTCAGAACATGTCCCCACTGCATTGGGTTTCTATTTCTCCACCTTTTTCTCCAGGATTGTATCAAAGCAAGGGCATGAAGTTAGTCTTTCCTGTGTGGTGAAAGAGAATGCAAGGCAGACCAAAACAAAAGATGTTAGGGAGAATCTTCTAATAGTTGCTCTCAGACTCAAAGCAGTGTTTCAAAAAATGCTCAGAAGATAATGTTTCGATCTTGTAAGTAGAACCAGTTTTTTTTTTTGTTTTTTTTTTAAGAGATCACATGGCTATAAAGTTTTGCAGGTTATGATTAGTAATCAAAAAAAAAAAATAAATAAAAAAAAATAAATAATAATAAAAAAATAATGAGAGAAAAAATAAAAGTGAAAAGGTGATTGTCCTGTCATCTGTTACTATTGTCCATATAGATTTATAAGTAAACTCTTTCAACACTTTTAACAAGTTGATATATATAATTGCAGTGGTTAAGCTGAACAAAATCCCGAAGCTGCTGACTTCCTCAACAGACGAGAAGGATGCGGTTATTTTTGTTGAATGTATAAGGATCTAGCACAACTGTGGACCAGGTTATCGAGGATCTGTTCTTAATAATGTCTTTACTTGTTTGTTATAGATGACTGATTATGGAGTTTTAGTATTATACATTAGGGACACGATGAAATTAAAACTGTTAGCAACGTATTTGAGGTTCAGGGATTATATTGGCTGTTCAGCGGTTGATTTGGGGCTTCAGCCTATTGATAACTCGAGCTCAGTCTAAATCATTACTTAATGATCAGCTTCTGCAGGTAGCCTTTGTGTATTTAAGAAATGCAGAAAATGAAATTTTAGATGAGTATTGAAACTGTATAGGGATATATATATATAGCACATGAAACATTCTTTGACTATTTTTGAAAATTTTCTCATTTTATCTTGTAATCATATCTTTCTGTAAAGAAAGTCCAGTGGCTTCACATGTTTGGGTTCTGTTGCTTGTTGTGGCTGCAGCTGGGCATTGCAGCCTGTTAAAAGATCATCTTCAGAAGTTGCAAATATCTTAGACTGTGTTTCTGGTATGTAGTTTGATTCCTATTAATTCCTTGTTTGTGCTTGTCCAGAGCAATATATATTATGATCATGATCTGGAGAAACATGTTATAATTTCCATGTGTGGTTTAATATTCTGTGTAGAGGCTTTGTTTTAAAGAATTTGTACATTGTCATTTATTTTGGTAATAGAAATGTTGACTCCAAGATATTTATATGTATTTATTTTCTGTTTACTATTTATTTCCTATAGATGGGTTGCATAAAGTGTTGCAGAGCAAAAAACCCATTGTGTACCAGTGTGCTTTAGATGCCTTTGTTGCATTTGGTCAACATTCAGTGCATGAAAATGTAAGTATTAGAGTGATTTAACAGAAATCATCATGTTTTTACTATTAGTAATATTGTAATAGTCATCAATAGTATATTTTTAAACCTACTGTGGAGATTCAGTCCATTAATGATTTTATAAAAAGTAAAAGAAGATTTAGTAGGGGCGTATACCTTTAGAGGATTGACTATATTACACATTACATGTGTTTGTAATGGGACATGGGGTTTTTGGGTTTTTGTGTAGTTAAATATAATACTATGTTTGTTTTCATATTGATAATATATTGTTCTTGTAATTACAGTTAACATTATTTTTACTATTATAATTTTTCTTTCATCTTTTCTCTACCATCCAAAATCTGATAGTGATTTCATCTTTTGCATTCCCGGGTGTTGCCTTCATGTCTTCAAAAGTGGGGAAGAGACTTTACAAGGGAAAGTTACAAAATACTTGCAACAAGAAGTACACACTTTATCCCCCGCATGCAGTGTGTATCTACTACAGCACCAAAATATCATATTTTTGCAGTCAAAAAAACGGCACTCACCAGAAGAAATATGTACCAATTGAAGAATCGTTAATAGCCGAGAAAACGTCAGCAAGTTCGTTATTATCAAAAGGAAAGAATAATTTGCCAGAGGAATTTAAACATCAAAGAGAAAAAGGGAAGACGAATCGGTTTATTCTAGTTTGTGTGATGCAAGAACTTGATGGAAAGTCTTCAGGAAAGGGAGAAATATTATTGGAAGATTGAAAGATAGGAATGAAATAGAGGCAATTGACAGAGATGGTTTTTTAATTCTGCTACAGGAAATGATCAGGGAACTTAACTCTGTTTTTTTTCTTTTTTTTTTCTTTTTTTTTGTTAAAAAACTTTAATATCAATTTTATTACAGCAAAAAAAGAGATAGTTCTAGAGTAAGTGGTTTTGGGTAATAATATTTAGATTTAATATTTATTTGTAAGATGTGAAACTTTTTAATTATTTTCTTGCTGTGTAAAGACAAGAAATAAAATATAAACAGTTTTTACTTATATTGATTATGTCCCTTTGGGTGTGTGGTTAGGGCAAACTTTATGTACAAGTATTTGTAACAATTCACTGAGTATTTTGGTCTCTCTTTCTCCATGTCCTCTTAACTCACTCTTAAAATAGGTAGTAAATAAATAAAAAATATTTTTAAGATATGGAAAAAAAAAAAAATGGTAACCCTATAAAATTTCTTCGGATAATATTATTCAGGTTCCTTTCATGAAAGTCTACAATTAATCGGAAATGTCAACATCATCCCTGAATGTTTGGAATTTACATTCTTTTAGATTCACTCTCTTGGTATTCCTCATGGATTGAAAAACACAGTAAAAATAGAAAAGGTGTGAATGAGAGAGAATAATTCCTCAAGAGGAAGGCAAGTAAATTTACATATCAATTTTATATCTACGAGAATTGGCATTAATGAAACTGAAAGTAAGATTTGCTAAATGTCTGATCAGTTCAATCCATTTTCTCAGGTATTCTTTACCTGAGAAAATAATAAAAAGATTGGAAATAAAGAAATTTATTCATATTTCAAAAGAGAAAATACTTTTGTCCTGAGTCTCGCTTCTTATCAGACACCCTAGCATTTCTTAAATGATTTCCTAGTATTTTACAATACTGTATGCTTTTTTAAAACCTTTAATAACATACAAGATGTAATACAGGAACCTCCTCACTCATCTCCCTGGAAAATTAATACCCTAAAAATAGATTAAAAGGTTTATTATATATTTACCTATATCCTTTAAATTCTCCATAAAGAAAAAAAATCAGCATATTAACAAAACAAATAAAAATATGCACTCTAATACATATCTACTTCCACAGTGCTCTAAAATAGCACTTCTTAATCACAAAAGGAATTTTCCGACGACGATCGCTTCTCTGACTTCTCCTTTTTTCTTCATCATGCTCTCAGCCCAGTCCAGCCCAAACTTTTTTCAGAACCTCAGTCATATCTGGCATCGAATAAACAGAATCAGATGACCCCTTGCGGACAGACTAGGGGCCCCCCTGTGACTGTCCTGATGTCTCCAGTTCTGTTAAATCATCTGCCTTTTTAATGGAAGTTGGTCCTCTCTTTGATTGTTGGATCATTTAGGGGGTTAAAAATGCTGATGTTGATGTAAAGGGTGTTTTCTGGGCCGAGGGGGGTAAAGACCGAACTACTAGTTGTGTGGTCAAAGGTACTGAGGTTCTCCTGCTCAGGCTCCTCAGAGAAACTTGACTGCCTCTCTTTCCCGGTTGGAAGGGGGAAGGGGCATTGCAGAACCACTGTTAATAAACCTCTTGGCATTCATCCCTTTAGCATCGTAGGAATGTGGATTCGGTGCTGAAAGTTGGAATGGGCTTTGGGGACCCATGTTCACCCAAATCTAGACCTCTGCATGACTTAGAATCTAGTTGACTATTCCTGCTGCCCTCACTTTCTTGCCCAGAAAGACTTGCGTAACTTTTTTGCCTTGGTGCAGGTCCATAGGGTGAGGCTGTATATTCTAAGTGAGAGGAGTCGACCTTGCTGGCACTCTTGTCTCTAGAAAAATGTCTCGCATGAGGCTTTCCCCCTCGATGATCCTCTGGTGATGACTCGTACTCTCTTGATGGAGTTTGGTAGCTCACTGACTTGCTTTTTTTCACATAATCTGACATAAAGAATATCCTCATAGATTATACTCAAGCTTTCTTTAGCTGAGTTTCTCTGAAAACAGTGGGAAATATGATATATGAATCTGCTAAGGACAGGGTAGAATTAAAGCCAAATCATGATAAATATTACATTCCTTGTTGACTTAAATAATGAAAGCCCAAATTCAAGGCAACATGAGTCCTCGGTATTATAGATATAATCCCAATATCACACTAAAAAGAAGACAAGTACCTGCAAAGCAGTTATATTAAATCTTAAAATTATAGGAAAATAAATATCATGTCACACACAAACCACTTTAAAATGTGTTATTAAACATTGGAGTCTACTCACCTAAATGTTACTTTTCTCGAATATTTTTGGCCTGCTGCAATGAGAAGTTTCGGCAGCTGTAGTCTCTGGGTCACTTGACTGTGGCATCCTACTTTCTGCTTTTTGACTCACATACAGCTCACTCCCAACTTTAACCACAGTGCTCTGGGCCTTCAGGATGTCTTGCTTCAGTTTCTGTAATGTGCTGAGCTTCTCTAGGATCTCCAGTTCCTTCTCATAATTTCTTGACTGAGTTCCGTAGGCATTTCCATCATCTAATTTCACTGAATCTGTGCTCTGTTCTTCACAGGGAGAATCTGTGCCAATATGCTGGGGTGTTTTCTTGTGAGTGTTCCGGACCAAACCACCAGTATTATACTTTTCCTCCCCTGTGGAATTGAGCGGTCTATGAATTCTGGAGAAAATCCTCTTTGGTCTGAGTTGCCATCCAGCATATCAATTTTGAAATGCCTTGGATCGTATAATGCTTATAATCCATGTTTGTAAGGTGATCTGCTGAAATTCTTTTTTTTTTTGAATCACCACTGATTTGCGAAGTGGGGAAGCTGGGCATGTTGTGGTATCGCTGAGGCTCATAGCTAGCCTTTGAACAGTGGCTGGAGTAAGTGGTCGGACTATGGTCTCGTGTGTCTCTCTTATCAATGGAGGAACAGCTGCTCAGTCTCACAGGGATTTCATCAATGTCTTATAGCTGCTGGTGCTTGAATACCGAGGCAAAGAGGGAGAGCGATGTGTTTAAGGACAGGTAGGGTGAACTTAGGGTGGAATCGTCACCAGTTTTCTCCATGGCTTTAAGGAATGCAGACATGCAGCTGATTGTCAACCCTGATCCTTCAACAGTAGAGGCTGATATCTGAAGCAAGTCATCGCCTTTTATCTTCAAGAGCTCATTTATGTAGTGCTGAATAATCTCCTTCTTCTTTAGCTCAAACTTTTTGCTTCTTCTTCAAGGGTCTCTGCCCACTACCTTCTCCCTTCAGTTTTTCAGTGTACATACTAGTTGGTGTGCTGAAGTTGCTCTCCTCTGATGTGACTTAACAGGTAGTTTATCTAGGAGGGAGGCTATTTTCTGTCTGTGTTCTGTAATTCTTCTCAGATTTTCAACTGTGTCTTCATGACTTATCCTTTTGAGGGAGATGTGAAAGGGGGAACTCAAGTACTCTGTGCTTGCTTCATTCCCAATGCTTGAAGATTTTTCCTGGTACTTGCCTGGTAAATTACTTATCACAGGCATTGTGGGTCTGTCTGTTTCAAAACTACTGTCATCACTGATTCTTATTTTCACCTCAATATCTCCTGACTAGATTCTAGAGCTGAACTTGGCTCATAGATGTCTGATATGTATCTTTTTATGGACCTCCTTCCCATTCCACCACTGGGATAATACAGTGGAATGGAACTTGGTAACGTCTCTGCACTCGGCAAAACCTTGCCTTTCTGTGGCTGTCCGACCATAGGGACACCTCTCCTGACCTAGGTTTTCCTTTATCTTCATCTCCTTCAGTTGAAAACCATTCCCTTTAATTTCTGACATGAGTTTCAGTTCTCCCTTTCCCAGAAATTACTCTGGGATCTCCAGCATCTTCATCAGATTCACCTTCATCTTCATCTGGGTTTATACTGGGTCTCCTGCAGGGAGCTCCTCTGGTGAGCCACAACAGTTGCTCTAAAAGCTGTCGTCTTTGCTCCCTGATCTTTTCAAGGATTTCTTGTAAGTCCTGTAGTTTATGTCATAGCTGAGATCCCGTTTGGAGGACTCTACAACCTTGCCAAGGATAAGGATAGATGTTAAAGATACTACATATTGAATGATTTAAAAATACTGTAAATAAAGTATCTATATCAGACTAAACATTGTGTACATAGCAAGTATTATTTGTTTTATAGCCCATTATCAACACATTTCAGTACTCTACCCATAAATTACACTACATCTTTCAGAGAGAGAGAGAGAGAGAGAGAAGAGAAAAGGAGAGGAGAGAGAGAGAGAGAGAGGGAGGGAGGGAGGGAGGGTGGGAGGGGGGGAGGGAGGGGGGGGAGGGTAGGGAGGGAGAGGGGAGGGGAGGAGAGAGGGAGAGAGGGAGAAAAGGGGGAGAGAGAGAGAGAGAGAGAAGAGAGGAGAGAGATGAGAGAGAAAAGATGGAGAGAGAGGAGAAAGGAGGAGAGAGAGAGAGAGTGAGAGTGAGAGAGAGAGAAGAGAGAGAGAGAGAGAGAAAAATGCAGGAAAAAATATCTAGGAATTCAAACCTTTAAAAATTAATATACAAAAAACTGAAGCAAGCATGCAAAAAAAATCTAAATTTGTACTGGTATATTCTTGATAAATCATTTTACACCACACAATATATCTTCATGCAATATATAGAAGAAACAGGATCCCCATGCAATGAAACAAAATGTAATTTTAAATATTCTTTATCTTTTGGAACCTTCTTCATAAAAAAGCCCTCAGACCTGGTTAACAAAAAATATGAATTACAATATGTATATATGTATATAGTGTGTGTGTTGTGTGTGTGTGTGTGGGGTGTGGGGTGTGTGGTGTGTGTGTGTGTGTGTGTGTGTGTGTGTTTTGTGTGTGTGTGTGTACACATATGTATACACATACATACATATAATATATATTATATATATATATATAATATATATATATATATATATATATATATACATATATATATACATATATATATACATATATATATACATATATTATATAAAATATATATATAAAATATATAATATATATATATTAATTATATATATATATATATATATATATATATTGTATACATTTACACACACTAATATATATATACATATAATAAAAAAAACTCACCCATGAGCTCTTCACTTACTATAATTCTGCTTTCTGTAGCTCCAAGAGTCATATATAGAAGAAACACAAGATCCATAATGGTACTGGTTACTTTGAATTCCCCAAAAGGAATATACTCCTCATCAACTCTATAAGAAAACCCACTAACACCATAACTACATGTACGCCCCACTACTAAATTTCTTGAGTCTCACGGGCGAGTTCCTTGGTGGCGTTCTGTACTGTCTATAATCATTAATTTATTACTGTGCCGTGATTGATTTACGGATTTAAATTTGGGGAGTATGACTGAATTAGGACTAAGTGACCTTTATTTGTTCTTTAAAAGAACAAACAACCAAGAATTAAAATCAAAGCAAAAACACAGAATAAATAAAATATACTATCCATCTCTCTTACATGTCTATGTGTAGGTGCATGTGCATACAAGTGCAATGTGTAGATGCACCAAATCATATGTGGTGCACATCTGAATATGTGTGTAGCTGTGGCACATATGTAAATGTCTGCCAATGCTTTTTTGTTCATTTGTGTAGTAGACAGCGCAAAGGCATATTCATAAACATGTTTTGGTATCAGTGGAATGTTCAGCAATCACTCTAATTCCTAAACTAACAGAAAATATTAGGTTTACTAGAACTATGAGAAAGTGAAAGAAAAGCAAAGAACAAAAGAATACAAAGAAAATAAATTAATAAAGAGAATAAAGAGAAGCATGAACAAAATAAAAATAAAAATTGTGATGTTAATACAGTCCCTTTTTTATCAGGCAAAAGATGTTATTTCAACAGATCACATTAAAACATCTAGCAAATATGGGTCGTCGAAAGGCAATTTCAAACAATCCTGAACAACAAAGAAATTTTTAACTTCACCTCTCGTGAAAAGAAAAACCAATTTAAGAAAAGAAACACTTTAGGAACAAAAACCTAAGTTGGACAGAGATGCGTCTTTTTTGATTACCAACCAAATCTGAAGACTCGACTAATTTCTGGGCTACCATTTTGCTCTCTGTCGCTTGCCTGGCCTCGTCTCTCAGCATCTTCTCTACAACTCTTTCCATATGTTGCTCTAGAGATGTCAATCCTCCTAATCTAGACCTTTCCCCTTCATATATCTTCAGAAAAAAAAAAGAAATAATTACTTGTTAATTAAGTTTTTTTTTTGCTTTGTTTTTAATAGTAGATACATTTGTATGGGGTGTAAGAGAAGACAAACATAAGAAAAAACAAGAGAGAAAAAAAATGCTGAGAAAAGCAAAATCAGACACAAAACCAAAAACTAATGTAATGAAAGTAGAGTCAATGTGGAATGCCAGGGAAGAAATGAAGTCGCAGAATTCATCAGAAGTCAACACAAAACCATGATTTTTCGAGGCAGCAAACACTGAGCCCCAAAAGAGAATGCATACAAATGAAATGAAGAGAAAAGCTGATTTCATGAAAAACATTTGTATGTTAATTGTTAAAAATATAATTATGTGTAACTTTTATATATCAATGCTACAATTATTAAGAATGTCTTAATTACTTAAGAAAAAACGTAAATAGTACATCAAGTAAATCTAAGCAAAAACACCGTCTACTTTCATATTTCTTTTCTTTTGTTTCCTGAACAGAAACACTTTAGGACACTCCTAATCTTAATTCAAAGCAGAACAACCATAACATTAACTTAGTGAGAGAGAGAGAGAAAAAAAAATCTCAACCTGACATAGTAAGAGTAAACAATTCATTGACATCAACTTCCGAGTAAACATACCGTCAGGTCAGCTCCCGCATGTAGGAAGACAGCTGGTGGTCCTGCTGCGCTTGCTGAAGCTTCTCCATCAACTCAATGTACTTGCGGTTTAGGCGTTCTCTTGCTAGTGCCTCTTTCCCACGCTGCTCTCTCCTCTGGGCCTCTTCCTCAGCTTCTTGCAGCTCAGCTTCAGCTTTGGCTGCAAGATCTTCTTTCCCCTTTCCTTGCCATTTCATGAGCACTGGGCTGTCAATGTATGAACAACATACAGTTAAAGCATGTGAAATTCAAATGATCAACTTATACCTGCTTAAAAGTGAAAATTAAAAATAGCATATTCATGACATTTGTCACTTTACGCTATATTGTAAGGTTGATTGATCTTTAGTTGGTACAGATTTTAACACAGAACCCTAGGCGAGACAGTCATACACAAGTTGTCAATAATGGTTAGTTGCTTTCCACTTCAACTTTTTTTTCCCCTTTGTCTTCTTACTATTTACATATATAAGCATAATGTACGGCTTTTTTATGATAAATAAAAGCTTAATCCATTTATATATTATTCATTTTCAGACAGAATCCTTCCATACCTTCTACCTATCTAATAAGCACATGAATGGACAGCAATACAAACATGAAGTATCAAGGTAACAGACAATTCTATCAAAAGCTTCTGCTTTGATGCTCTACTGGGTAAATATCTATTTGCATATTGGAATGATATATGCATTTTTTTGGTATAGAAAATTAAGCTGTTGAGATGTCACAAATCAAAATTTGCAATTATGAGGCCGAAAATCTGGGCTCTAATTTCAGTTCTTAGGGGTTAAACCCTAGATGCATGCATGCAGTTCTTATAAATGTACATACTAGTATTGCTGTTACTTTTTAATTTTAACACAAAAGTGAAGATATGACAAAAAATTCAAAAACATATTGTCATATGTTATTTGCAGTATAAATTGAGAAATACTTTATTTCATACAAAATAAAACAATAATTCAATGAACCATAAAAATAACAAAAACCCCATAATAAATCACTTTTAACTCACATGTGGTGACTCTATTTCCTTTTTCCACAACAGTATTCTTGGCACATACGTAGTGGTGGTATATGTACCAGCCTCATACAGCTTTTCCTTTGATACCCTTTTCCTTGTATGACGGGTCTAAAAATAACAGTGAACAGAATTACTAAAAGTAATTTTGTATTATGTAGGGAAAAAGTTTGAAAATATCTATGACTATAGTATAAATCTACAAATGATTATTTGGTTAATAGTTAAAAGATAAAATGTGCTAGACATCAAGGTCAACATAGGTACTAGTAAAGTTATAGCAGTAAAAAAGGTTAGGAATGAGCTAATACTCGAGGTAAAGTTAGAGGTGAACAATTAAATAGAGAGTAGTTTGTGTGAAAATGTAGAAGAGGGGTAGTTGATGAGGTGTACTATAAGGTTTAAAAGGGTTTTTAGAAGGGGAAGGAGTTAAGGGAGTGGGGCAAGGAGAAAAAGTTGTCTCAGTAAGAGAGGTGACAAAAAGTGAGGAAAAGCAGAGGTATGGGTTACTGTAAAGCAAGGAAAGGATAGTAGATGTGTGGGACTGAAACAGAAACATTGGATGAGGAGCATAGAGGTGGATCAGACTGTGATATGAGATAGGAATGTGTGAGACAAATGTGTCTAGTGCTTTAAACAGGCAAGAGCAGTTTCCCAGTGTCTATTTTTGTGGAATGGTATTGACCAAGGGAGATGTTATATGTGAAAATCTGGATTGATGATGTGGGGCAAGGGAGCAGAGTGTGTAGTGTATTTTTTCTTGTACAATGCTGGGGGATACCCAGCCACAAGGAAAATGGGGGGGCAGATACAGGAGGAAGGATAAATCAAAGCAGGTATTTATAGGTAGAAAAAGGTAAGGATCAAGAGGTGTGGAAAGGGTGAATGGGAGTGTTTCACTTGTAGTAACAACTACTCCATGCTGCTTTTTTCAACTGACTGCAGGAAAATTTTGCCTACTCATTTTTAGAGGCACTATTGGGAAAGGAGGGTATTATCGGACTAAAGGGGGCCCTTGGGGGAATCAAAAAAAATCATTCCCACTTGGCTGGGCTAAACAGCATGCTCAAGAGGTTTTTAGAAGTGGGAATTTTCAGGGGTGAGGACAGGAGGAGGGAGGGGTGTGGAGTGAGATAGTACTGTGGGGTGAGGGTAATAAGGTTGAAGAGTTGTAGTAGGGGGAGGAGTTAGGAGGTATTGGGAGTGAAGAATGGGTGTCTTTTGAAGGTTAAGTTACAAGTGGGTAGATGGGCTCAACACAAGCTGACAGCATGCGTTGAGGAGGGGAGTGCAGTAGCAGTGGTAGGAGCCATGATCAAAAGGAGTCAGGAGTCAGTAAACCGAGGAGTTAGATTCAAGGAGGCTAGTTGATAAAGGAGCACCCTCAGTCCCCCTTTTTAAGGGCAAAATCTTCATTACTGGCCATGGTAAGCCTGAAATATGTGGGGGAAGATAAAAGGTCCACTCCTCAGGGTCCCACATGAGGGTTCACCTTTCAACAAGGCTCTCACTCTTAGAAACTGGACAGGGGAAGGGTTTGGGGGAAGATAAGAAAAGGAAGGGGAAGAAGAAAAGACTATGCAAAATTAGTTGAGTCGAGGGCTGAGGCCCAAGGCAGGGGAGATCCCTAGCATTGGGCCTCAGTTTCCATCTCCTAAGTCCCCCCCTCCCCCCCCACATGACAAGAACAGGGAAGTGGGTGGGGGTGGGGGGTTAAAATCTAAAAAAAAAAAAAAGTAATTAAAAATTTTTCTGTTAAAATATGAGAATTTACAGGCCACTATCACGTTATCAACCCCTTAGATCCAGATGATTCACTGCCATTACGTGTCCCAAAATATGGGCATTAGATTTATGGGAGTGGACACTGCCAGGTGTGAGCTTGTAGGCCAGGTGCAAATGAACACTATGTGTAGTGACAAGAACTCCATGCCTCCTTTTAAGTGTTATTCTCTCTCTCTCTCTCTCTCTCTCTCTCTCCCTCATCTCTCTCTCTCTCTCCCTTTCTCTCTCTCTCTCTCTCTCTCTCTCTCTCTCTCTCCCCTCTTCTTTTTTCTTTTCTTCCAACGGGTATGTTTTTCATTTGATTTCCTTTATCCAGATGGTAACAGACTATTTTCCTTGCACAGACCCCATATCATTTTTCTATGTATCTATAACTCATTGCAAGAAAAATAACAGCAATTTTTGTCATTGAAAAATTTTCTAAATTTTTTCTAATATTCAATCTTCAAAAATACAACCTACCCACCAGCCCGGTGGTGGGGAAAAAGGATCCTAGGATCCTTTCCTGGACCCCCATTTTCCAGTCAGGCTCATGGCTTTCACTCCACACTTTATCACTGAAAATAATGCAAAAGCCCCCCCCCCCAAATGTCAAATGGTTTAATACCTCCAAGAGCTTTGTGACTCAGGGATCTTTTCCATACCTTTGTTTTCATTGAAACATTCACGATGACAAGTTCACGTCACCCGGCCCACAGCCAAATTTTTCCCGTACAGGATTTTTCCATCCCCCTCCCCAAGCCAAAGTTTTTCATGTAGGCCATCGGGATTATGGGTTAAATTTTAACTAGTCTCATTAACTATATTTTTTTTCTCCTAAAGGCTCTGGAGGGGCCTGGGCCACAGCGGGCACCGTTTTTCAAGCGAAAGCACCCTTTGCCGTTGTTGGATGGGTCTATTTTTTCCCCCGGTTCGATGCGCTTGTCTTCATTTTAAATTTTGCGCTTCACGACCTCTTCTTTTGGCCTTTTTTTGTTGTATTGGGTCGGTCTGCTAAAAAACCTTGCGGGGGTCAGCTGAAAGGAAATTTGGAAAAGACTGCTGATTCTTTTTTTATGAATATGCTTTTACATATGTACCACTGATTTTTAAATATTGTAAAAAACCCTTTAAAATAATCTATTTAAAACATTTGGGGAGAGCGAAAAAGATCATTTGCAGAAAAAACCAAGTATAAAAATATTGTTTTTTTTGAAAGTATATAAAATTGGGAAGTATCAAATAATATAAAATTATGTAAAAAAAATCCCCGACAAAAAGAAAAAGAAAAAAGAAAGAAAGAAAAAAATTTTAAAAATAAAAATCAACCCCAGAAGTAAAATTCTACCCAAAAAAGTCAAATAAAAATTCAAAAATTACATTCTTATATATATAATTTCAAAAGGTATATACAAAAAAAATTCTAAATTAATTTGAAAACAACCTTTCTTTGCCCCTGTGTGCTTCTCCAAAAACTTTAAACACATGGAATTTTCCCCAATTTTTTCAGTTGCATTCTTATTGTAAAGAATTTTGCAAGAGCTCCTGTTGGCCCACCCTTATTGTACTTTCTCAGAAACAGCTTCCAATCGCTGTGCCTCTTTTTGGCCTCTCTGGACCTGTAAAAATGGGGAAAATAATCTTTTTCCCCTGAAATTTTTTTTCTGGAAAATAAAATATTTTTTTTTTTCTTTTGATCTTACTAAAATGCACGGGGTGCATTATCATATATTAAAAAGCCATCTTGATTTTATATGTTTGAACTTATAAATATATTTAATATAATTTTTTTTATTTGTTTTACTGAAAAAAAAATTCAAGGAATTTTAACTCCCTTCTCTTTCATACATTGGGGGTAACTGGAAAATTTTTTTTCCAGTTTGCATTCTATGACATGATATTTTGACAGTAAATATGGCAATTTTTTAAAAATTTTTTGGGGGATAAATGAGTTTTTTTAAATCCCCTGCATCAAAATTTTGCCTTATGAAATTCATGTCTTTTGGGGCGGGGGGAAATCATTTTGACAAACTTTATTCTGACAAATATGCTTGTAAACCTCCCCCGGCTATTCTTACAAAAAAAATAAAAAAATCCAAATTCTACCCTTTTCAGAGAACTAATTGTAGTTTAAGGATTCTTTTTTTTTTTTTAAATTTTTCATCCACCCCAGATTTTTAACTAATAAATTTTTTTAAATTTTTTAATTACACCCTGAAAACAGAGCCCCCTGTGGCAAAATCTTTTCCAACCAACCTATTTTTTTTTATTCCCCCAAAGGAAACCCAATTTCAATATAGCCTAAAAAGTTTGAAAAACTTCCATCTTTTAATTTAATAAGAAAAATTTGGTTTGGTTTTTGTTGTTTGGAAAGGTTTTGGTTAAAATTTGTTAATTGGGGTTTGTTGGTTTGAATTTTAAAGGTAAAAGGTGATTTTTAAATTTTAATTATAATTTTGTGATGTTTGCGAAAAAAACCCGGTGTGAATAGTTTGGGGTTTTAATTAATTTAAAATGAAGGTGAGTTGTAAAATTTATTTTGAAATTTGTTTTAATTTGTTTGTGTATGTTTGAAAATTGTGTTTGTAAATTGTGTTGTGGTGTGTGTGTGTGTGTTTGTGGGTTGTGTGAATGTGTTTGTTGAAGTGGGGTGTGTGAATGTGGGTGGAATGGTGTGGTGAATGTGTGTTTTAATTTTGTGTGTGTGAATGTGTTGTGTAAATGTGTTGTTTGAATGTGTGGGTGAATGTGTGTGTGAATGGGGGGGAAATGGTGTGTGTGTGTTGTGTGAAGTGGTGGGTGTGAATTTGTTGTGTGATGTGGTGTGAATTTCTTGTGTGTGATGGGGTTTTGGAATTTTTGGTTATTGGGGGTGAATTTTGTGGGGTTTTGGGTGTGAATGTGGTGTGTGAATGTGGTGGGGAATGTGCTGGGGAATGTGTGGTGAATGTGGGTGTGAATGTGCTGTGTGTGGGGTTGTAAATGTGTTTTGATGTGTTGGGGAATGGTTGTAAATGTGGGTGTGTGGTTAATGTTTTTGGGGAATGTGCGTGTGTGAATGTTGTTGTGGGGTTGGTGTTGTGGAATGTGGTGTGTGTTTTAATGTGGTGTGTAATGTGGGTGTGAAGGGGGTGTGTGAAGGTTTGGTTGAAGTGTGTGTGTTTGTGTAATGTGGTGTGTAAGGGGGGTTTGTGAATGTGTGTGTGTGAATGTTGTGTGTGAATGTGTGGGGGGAAGGTGTGTAAATGTGGTGTGAATGGGGGGAAGGGGTGTGTGTGGTGTGTGTGTGAAATGTGGTGTGAATGTTTTGGGGGAAGGGTGTGGGTGAAGGGGTGTGGAATGTGTGTGAATGTGGGTGGGGTGGAATGTGTTGGGGGTTGAATGTTTGTGTGATGGTGTTGGTGTGAATGTGTTGTGAATGTGGTGGGGGAATTTGTGTAAAATGTGTGTGTGTGTAAATGTGTGTGTGAATGGTTGGTGGGAAGTGTGAGGTAAATGTTTTGTGTGTGGTGTGGGGGTTTGTGTGAATGGGTGGGGAATGTGTGGTTTGAATGTGTTGTGGAATGTTTTGTGTGTGAATGTTTTGTGTGTGAAAATGTGTGTGTGAATGTGGTGTGTGGTTGTGGGGTAATGTGTGTGTTGAATGGTGATGGAATTTTTGGTTTGAATTGTGTGTGAATGGTGTGGAATGTGTGTGGGGTTGAATTTGTAAATTTTGTGGTGTGTGAATGTGTGGGGGAAATGGGGTGTAAATTTGTGGTGTGTGAATTTCTTTTTTTTGGGTGGGTGTTGAAGTCGTTGTGAAGTTGTGTGAATGTGTGTTGGGGGTGTTAATGTTTTGTAATGGGGTGGGGGTGGGGTGAATGTGTGTGTGAAGTGGGGGTGTGAATGGGGGTGAATGTGGGGTGTGAATGTGGTGTGGAATGTGTGTGGTGTGAATGGGGGTTTGTGTGGGGGTGGGGGTTTTTGTGTGTGAATGGGTGAATGGTGTGGTGTTTGTGAATGTGCGGTGTAAATGTGGTGGGGGAATGTGTTTGGGAATGTGTGTGTGAAGTGTGTGTGTGTGTGTGTGTGTAATGTGGTTGTGAATGTGCGTTTTATGTGGGGGAATGTGTGTGTGAATGGTGTGTGTGAATTTGGGGTGGTGTGTTTTAATGTGTGTGTGTGTTGTGTGTTTTTTGCGGGGGGAATGTTTGGGGGAAGTGGGGGGAATGTGTGGAATGTGGTGTGGGTTTTTAATGTGGGGGGAAGTGTGTGTGTGAATGTGTGGTGGAAAGTGTTTTTGGGTGAAGGGGGTTTGTGTGAATGTTGTTGAAGTGTGTGTAAATGTGTGTTTTTGGGAATTGCGTGTGTGATGTCGTGGGGTTTAGTGTGTAAACTGTAATATAAATCTTTTTTGGGAAATAAAAAAACCATAAAATGCAATTTATTCCCAACGAGTCCTGCGGTAAGAAAATTACAATAAGAATAACCAAACACAAAAGGGGGGAAAAATCTTCCCCTGCTAAAGACGAAATATCGCCATTTCTTCTTCTTTTGGAATTACCCATTTCTTTGGGGGAGAAAACCAGGTTTCTCTTTGGAAAAAATTACTCGTCATTTTTATCTTTTTGAAACGGTTTGTTTACATGTGAGTCATCGCGCGCCCGATTTTTTGATTTAATTTCGGAGGTTTTTGTCAAGGTTTTTTGAAAATGAAAAAAAGTTTTAAATTATACTTTTGGGTTCAATTGAAATATGTTTTCCAAAAAGATTGAAGTATGTTAGGGTTTTGGGGTTTTCTTTTCATGCCCGATCATTGTTTTTGGTATGCAAAAAATATATTTTAGTTTTGAAAATTTTCAGAAGGTATAAAGGATAAAGAAGAATTAGAGGGTAAAATAATAAATGCATGTTAAAAAATCCCGTTCAATGCAGTGTATACAAAATATAACCTAAAATATATTATGAAAAAACTGCTTGCACGAAGGCATCCCATAGTTAATTACAACTTGCTACAATTCAAAAATGGAAAATTGTGATTAAAATCTAAACTTCAACAATACATTAATAATTCAATAAACCCAACCAAATTAAAATCCAAATCCCCAAAAAATCTTTTTATTCCCCAACAATAAGCTAAAAAGAATGTCATAACCCGGGATCGGAACCCAGTTCCAAGAAGGCACAGAGAAACCCGAGAGACGAGCGCCCCCAAAACATCCCACGGAGGAGATCGGGAAAACAAAACAGAAAAAAAACACAGAAATTTAAAAGGGAAAAGGGGGCCCCAAAACCAGACAGAGGGGCGATCATACCCAGTTAACGAAGTTTTTTTAAACACGTTTCCCTTTTAAAGATGATTGCAGAGACGGCAGTTGAGGCGTTGTGCAGGGTGAGGAAAAAAGTTCTCGCGAGTGAAATTCATTTTGAATAATTAACGTTGATAAATTGGTGTATGAAAGAGTATTAATGAGGTAAGGGTTTTCTATATATAAACTAGATTTTAAAGGTGGTTAAATTGGGGAGAGAAGCGAGTGCCCAATTAAAACGAGAAATTGAAAAGGTTAATTGGACAAAAAATTATTGATTAAAAAAAGGGAAACGAATTGATAAATACAGTAAAGGTATTTTAAAATCGTAAAAAAAAAAAATAACACAAAATATAATTTAAAAAAAAATTCCAAAAAGAAATATAGAACTTTTTGAACATTATATATAAATTTTAAGAAAATGGGTTTAAAAATTAAAAGCATAAGGGTTTAATTTTTATTTAAGCATAGAAATGCCCGAAATGAAAAAAAAGAATACAATAAGAGTTTTTAGTATAAAAGGGTTATCAATAAAAAAAACTGCCAGGAGAAATAATGTATGATAATAAAGAATATATATTTTTAATTTTGTTTTTTACATATTTTAAGGTTATTGGATATCATTATGAAACAACTTTTTTAAAAGCAAAAAATAAAAATGAGTAAAAAAATAGACCCCAAAAATATTATTTAAAGATGGGGAGAAAAATTAATATTAATTGTTTTTTTATCTTCATGAAAAAGACAAAAACTTATATTTAAATGTTTGGTTTTTCACAGGGTTATGAATATTTCCATCCCCCTCTCCGTCCTTGTTTCCCTTTTTCCATGTTCTTGTTCTTTCCTCCCCCCCCCCCCCTCCCCCCTTTTCCCCCATTTTATCATTCGTTTCCCTTTTGCTCTCCTGCCTTCCCTTCCTCCTCCCTCCCTCCCCTCTTCCCTTCCCAAACAAAATTAATTCACGGCTATTGTTTTCCTACAGGCACCGACGTGTTTTT
>NC_051401.1:47214510-47219050 GCF_015228065.2 Penaeus monodon | reverse complement strand
CCCTTTTCCCCCCCTATCCTCTACCCCTTTCCCCTACCTCTATCCCCCCTTTCCCCCACCCTTTTCCCTAAACCCCCGATTCTTTCCCCTATCCCAATTTAAACTTTCCTCACTTCCCACCCCCTTTCCCCCCCCCTTGCCCCCACCCTTTCACCTACCCCCCATCCCCTCCCTTTGCCCCAATCCCTTGCCCCAATCCCCTACCCCTTGCCCCAATCCCCTACCCCCCTTTCCCAATCCCCTACCCCTTGCCCAAACCCCTACCCCCTTCCCCCAAACCCCTCCCCCCCCTTTCCCCCCAAACCCCCCCCCTTGCCCCCAAATTCCCCACCCCTTGCCCCCAAACCCCTACCCCTTTCCCCAATCCCCACCCCCTTTCCCCAAATTTCCCCACCCCTTTTTCCCCATTCCCTACCCTTGCCCCAACCCCACCCCCTTTCCCCCAATCCCCTACCCCTTGCTCCTACCCATTGCCTCTACCCCTTGAACCTACCCCCCTACCCCTTGCCGCTACCCATTGCCCCTTACCCCTACCCACCCTTATCCCCCCCTATCCCCTACCTCTTTCCCTTATCCCCCTTCCCCCTCCTTCTCCCCCCTCCCCATCCCCCCCTTTTCCCCCTCCTCCAAACCCCCTTTACCTTTTTTTTTGATGACTTTTCCGTCCCCCTCCCCCCCCCTCCCCCCTTCCCCCCCCCTCCACGTTTCTTTTCCTCTTCTCGTCCTCTTTCGTCTTTTGTACAGTTCATAAAACCCTTCTCTTTCTCCTCTTCTCTTCCCCTCTCCTCCTCCTTTTTACCTCTCCTCTTTACCTATCCTCATTGCACCCCCCTTTCTTTATTTCTCCTCCTCCCCCTCTTCCCCCTTTTTTCCTCCCTTCTCTTCCCCTCTCCTCTTTCCCCCCTTCCCCTCCCTTCTCCTTCCCTTTTTTTTTTCCCCCCCCCTTTCCCCTTTTTCCCCCTTTTTTTTCCTTCCCTTTCCCCCCCACCCCCCCCCCCCCCATCCCCCCCCCCCTTTCCCCCCCCTCTTTCCCTTTTTCTTTTTTCTTCTTCTTCTTTCTTCTTCCCCTTTTTTCCTCTTCTCTTTTCCCCCCCCCCCCTCCTTTTCCTCTTCCCCCCCCTTTCCCTCCTCTCTCCTTTCCCCCCCCTCCTCTCCCCCCCCCCCCCTCCCCCCCCTTCCCCCCTCCTCTTCCCCCCTTTCCCCTTTTTCCCCCCCCCCTCCTCTCCTCCTTCCCCCCCCTCCTTCCCCCCCTCCCTCCCCTCCCCCCCTCCCTCCCCCTCCCTTTCAAACCCCTTCCCCTTCCCCCCTCCCCCCCCAACCCCGCCCTCATTTTGTAAAAAAAAACCCCGGTTCCAAAAAGAAAAGACCGCAAACAGGGGAAAAGGGGGGAGAGGGGAGAGAAAGGGGAGAGGAGGAAAAGAAGAGGGAAAGGGGGAAAAGAGAGAAGGGGGAAAGAGGGGGGGAAAAGGAAAAGGAAAGGGGAGGATAGGGGGGGAAGAGAAAAGGGGGGGGGGAAAAAAAAAGGGGAAAAAAAAAAAGGGGAAAAAAAAAGGGGGGGGGAAAAAAAAAAAAAAAAAGGGGGGGGGGGGAAAAAAAAAAAAAAAAAAGGGGGGGGGGAAAAAAAAAAAATTTTTTAAAAAAAAGGGGGGGGGGAAAATTTTTTTTAAAAAAAAAAAAATAAAAAATTTTTTTTTTTTTCCCCCCCCCCCCCTTTTTACCAATTTTTTTTTTGGCCTTTTCCCAAAAAAACCAAGGAAGTTTTTTTTTTTTTACTTTTTTTTTCCCTCGCCCCCCCCCTCTTTTTACTTTTCCCTAGCCCCATTTTTATACCCCCCCCTTTTTTTCTTTCACAGTTTTTTTTTTAATTTTTTTTGGCCCACCCCCCCCCCGCTTTTAAATTAGCCTCTCCCCCTCTTTCCCCCCTCCTAATTTCCCCATTTTTGGAAATTTGAGCCCCCCCCCCCCCCTTTATTTTTTTTTTTTTTTTCTGAGCAACGACTTAAACAAGAAAAAGGGGAAAAATACGACCCAAACCCCCCCCCTTTAAAAAATCCCTTTTCAACAATTGAAAAAAAATAATAATAAAAAAAAAAAAACAAAGAAAAGTAGGAAAAAAAAAAGATTAAAAAAACGGTAAAAGAGAATGAAACAAAAAAAAAAAAGAAAAGAAGGGGGAAGGGGAAAAAAAAGGGCGGGGGAAAAATCAAAAGAAAAGAAAGATAAAAAGGAAAAAAAAGAAAAAAAAATATATATCAAAAGGGGTCCACAAAAAACCCGGGGGGAAAAAAAAACAAAGCCGGAAAATAAAAAAAATAAAAGCTAAAAGGGAAAGGGAAAAAAAGGAAAAAAAAAAAAGAGGAAACCCGGGAAAAAAAGCAAAAACCGGGGGCGGGCAAGCAAAATACCCCTTCCGTACATTGGTTTAAAAAAGGGCTTTTGGGGCCATGACAACGCTTTGAAGGGGTGTCGGTTTAAGATTTTTTCCCCCCTCTCTTTTTTTTTTTATGACGATTTTTTTTTTTTTTTTTTTTTTTTTTTTTTTTAACGACGAGTCAACAAAATTTTTTGGGAAAAGATGAATACCTTTTAAAAGTTTTGAATCCCTTCCTTTTTTTTCTTTCGCCTTCCCCCTTTTCCTTTTTTCGTGTCTTTTATTTTATTTTTTATTACTTTTTTATTTTTAAACATTATTGTTATTAAATTTTATTATTATTAAACAAATTTTTATTTTATCATTTTATTTTTTTATTGTTTGTTTTTATTATTTTTATTATTAGTTTTTTTTTTTTTTTTTTTTTTTTTTTTTTTTTTTTTTTTTTTTTTATTTATTATTATTTTTATTATTACTATATTATTATTATTATTATTTTAAATTTTCTTATTGTTATTATTATTATTGTTTTTTTTATTATTATTATTATTATTATTTTATTATCTTATTTTATCACCATCGTCATCCTCAAATTTTCATTATCAAAATTGCTGTTGTTGTTATTAAATTATTATCATTATCACTATTACTGCTTTTTTATGGTAGTTTTAACCACGATAAGTTTCATAACATCGCAAATATTATAACAATCATTATCATTATCTTTATTATAAGCATCATTTTTCCCCATTTTTCCCTTTTTTATTATATTATCATTATCATTATTTCTAGTATCATTATTTTTTATTTTATTAAATTTTTTATTTTTATTATTTTATTATTATTTTATTATTATTTTTTATTATTTTTATTATTTTATTATTATTTTAATTTTTATTATTATCATAATCATTATTATTTCATTATCATTTTTTTTTTTTCTTATCATTATTATTAATAATAATAATAATATTTATTATTTTTATTTTAATCATTATTCATATTATTATTATTATCATTATCATTATTATTATTTTTTATTACTATTTTTTATTACTATTTTTATTATTATTATTATTATTACAATATTTTTGTTTTTTATTATTATTATTATTATTATTAATATTAAATTTTTAAAACCATTGTCATTAAACTTTTACTTTTATTAATATTTCCCTTTTCACTATTTTCCTTTTGTTTTTATTACTTCCTTTTTTTTTTATGGTCCTTATCCCTCGAAATTTTTTCTTTCCCGTTTTCAAATTTAAATTTCAATAAAAGAAAAAAATCGCATTATGAAACCCAAAAATTTTTAGAAATTTTCATGAAAAAAACGATATATTTACACTTTATTTTAAATCACCTTTTTCTCCATCACTTTCTTTTTTCTCCATCAGTTTTTCTCCCCATCAGAATTCCTCTCCATCACCCTTTTTCTCCATCTTTTTTCTTTCCCTCCACTTTCTCCCCCCTTCACCTTTTTTTTTTTTTAAACCCCCCTTTTTTCCACCCTCCTTTTTTTTTTCCACACCCATTTCCTCCACCATCTTTTTCTCCATCATCCTTTTCTCCATCACCCTTTTTCTCCATCATCTTTTTTCTTCGCCATTTTTTTTCTCCATCACTATTTATCTTCTTCCCTTCCTCCCCTTCTCCTATTTCCTCCTTCTCCCTTTCTCCCTTCTCCTTTCGCCCTTCCTTCTCCCTTCTCCTTTCTCCCTTTCCATTCCCCCTTCTCCTTTCTCCCTTCCTTCTCCCTTCTTCCTTCTCCCTTCTTCCTTCTCCCTATTTCTTACCCTAATCCCCTCCCCTTTCTAGCATTCCTCCCTTCTTCCCTCTCTTCTCCCCTCCTTCTTCCCCTTCTCCCCCTTCTCCAATCTATCTACTTCTTTCCCTCCCTCTCCCCCCTCTCTACCCCTTCCTCTCCCACCTTTTTTCCCCACCACTTACTCCTTTTTTTCTATCGCTACTTCCCCTCCCCTTTCCCCTCTCTCCTTCCCCTCTTCTTTTTCCCCTTCTCGCCTCTTCCTCTTACTTCCTCACTCTCCTTCTCTCTTAAACTCCTCCCCTCTCTTGCCTTTTCCGCATCACACCTCTTCCTCATCTCTCTCTCTCTCTCTCTCTCTCTCTCTCTCTCTCTCTCTCTCTCTCTCTCTCTCTCTCTCTCTC
>NC_051401.1:47199510-47207010 GCF_015228065.2 Penaeus monodon | reverse complement strand
TCTCCTCCTCTTCTCCCTCTCCCTCCTCCTCGCCGTCCTAAACTTCTGTCCCCTCTTATTCCTTTTTCTTATTCTAATCCTTCCCTAATTCCTCTTCGCTTTCCTATCCTCCTCCTTCCTATCTTCTCCTTCTTCCTTTTCTATCCTCATTCCTTCTTCTTCTTAATGTCCTCCCTCTTCCCTTCCTCCTCCATCCCTCCCCCCTCGCTCCCTTTCCCTCCCTTTCTCTCCCCCCTTCCTCCCTGCTCCCCCTTCCACCCTCCATTCCCTCCCTTTCCTTCCCTCCCTCCCTTTCCCTTTCCACCCTCCCCTCCCTTTCCCTCCCCCCCTCCCTCCCTCCCCTCCCTTTCCCTCCTCCCTCCACCCTCCCCTCCCTTTCCCTCCCCCTCCACCCTCCCCTCCCTTTCCCCTCCCCTCCCCCCCCACCCTCCCCCTCCCTTTCCCTCCCCCCTCAACCCTCCCCTCCCTTTCCCTCCCCCCTCACACCCTCCCCTCCCTTTCCCTCCCCCCTCCACCCTCCCCTCCCTTTCCCTCTCCCCCTCCCTCCCTCCCCTCCCTTTCCCTCCCCCCCCTCCACCCTCCCCTCCCTGCCCCCTCCCTTCCTCCTTCTAAGTAAAGAAAAAAAAAGGAAAAACGCAAAAAAAAAAGACAATTTCACGAGCCATTAGGCCGAGACAAAGACGCACGCGGGAACGGCGAGAATGTTACATAAAAAATGATAATAATAGTAAAATGGAATGACATAAAAAAAAAAAATAATAAATAAATAAAAAAAGATAAAGGAAAGAAGAAAATAAGTTTTAAAAAAATTTATTTTGGTTTTCTTTTCACCATCTTTTCATCACACATTCCGAAAAAACACCATAAAATATCAACATAACCATACCTACGCGTCGCACAACAAACGACAGAAAATTAACATACGTAAAAAAAAAAAAAAAAAAAAAGGGGAAAGAAAGAAAGAAGGAAAGATAAAGAGGAATAAAAAGAAAGGGAAAAAAGAAAGGAGAGATAAAGAGGAATAAAAGAGAGGAGAAAAGAAAGAAGGAGAGATAAATATGAATAAAAGAGGAAAAAAAGAAAGAAGGAGAGATAAAGTTGAATGAAAAGGGAAGGGGAAAAATGAGGAGGACAGAGGACAGGTCACATGTCCTCCTCCTGTTCTCTCTCGAGGGGAAATTGACCATCACGCGCCCCAAATACCACAAACCGAAGAGGACAAAGGGACAAAAATGGCGGCCGAAAATTTTCCCGCCAAAAAAAAAAAAAAAAATGAAGAGCGGAAAGCGGTTCTTTGTGGCGGCCATCTTTGTTTCGTCGAGTTGCCAATCGCACTTTATTTGATTTATGATTTTTTTTTTCTTTTTTATCTATTCGTTTTGTTCTTAAATGTCTTGACGGGGATGGGTAGGAAGGGAAGAGAAATTTGATTTACACGTTAATACATGATACATACAGTCTTGAGATTGGATGGGCTTGCTTTGATGTGTTGCAAGGGGGGGGGGGAGGGGGGAGGGGGGGAAACAGTTCTTTCATGTTACTTTTTATTCTTTTTTTTTCTCTCTCTATCTTCTTTTTGAAGATTGCAGGAAGTGCCAATCCTATTGCTTTCTCCTTTCCTTTCCTCTCTGTGTGAGATTTTGTATTTATTTCCGGTTGGGGAGTAATCTACTTTTCTCGTGTTTATTTTTCTCTTACTTTCTCCCCTTCTATCGCATTTCCAGCCTGTTCATTCTCGTCTGAGTTTATCTATTTATTTTGCTATATATCTCATTTATTCTCTCTGTTTATCTATCTGTCTCTCTATCTATTTCGCTTATTCTCTCTCTCTCTCTCTCTCTCTCTCTCTCTCTCTATCCATCTATCTATCTATCTATCTATCTCACAACTTCACTCATTCTCTCTCTCTCTCTCTCTCTCTCTCTCTCTCTCTCTCTCATTATCTATCTATCTACTTCAAATCAAATCATTTGATACCAGATTTTTTTTCTTTTTTTTTGTGATGAGAAAAAAAATGAAAAGGAAAAAGAAATGCAAGAGAAGAAAAAGAAGGTAATAAAGATAATGGAAAAGATTAGAGGAAGAGGAAGAATGCAATTTTTTTTCCTTTGTTACTAGCGTGTTAAAGAAAGGTAGATAGATACAGATAATAGATAGCTAAAGGAAGGTAGACAGATAGATAGATAGATACAAATAAACATAAAGAAAGAAAGAGACTGAAAAATAGATAAATAGAGATTGAAAATAAATAGAGAGACACTGAAACCGATTCACTTTCATCCGATTTGCGAGTTTAACATTTACGAATGTGCTAAAAAAAAAAAAAAAAAAAAAAAATATATATATATATATATATATATATATATATATATATATTAATATATTTTATATATATTTATATATTATATATATATATATATATTTTATATATATATATATGTGTGTTGTGTGTGTGTGTTTGTGTGTGGTGTTTTGGGTGTGTGGGTGGTGTGTGTGTGTTTTATACAGGAATTGGAAGGAGAAAAAAGAAAGAGGGAGAAAGGAAGAGAGGGGGGGGAGAAAGAAAAACGAGGGGGGGAGGGAAAGAAAAGAGAGAGGGAGGGAGAAAGAGAAGAGGGAGGGAAAGAAAAAGAGGAGAGGGCGGGAAAAAGAGGAGAGAAGGGGGAAAAAGAGGAGAGGAGGGAGAAAAAAAAAGAGAGGAGGGAGGGAAAAAGAAAAGAGGGGGGAGGGAAAAAGAGAAAAAAAAAGAGAGGGAGAGGGATGGAAACAGAGAAAAGAAGAGGAAAAAATGAGGGAAGAGAACAAAGAGCAGGTAGAAAGAGAAAGAAAGGAAAGGGAGAATGGAATACATGGTGCGAAATAAATAAATAAATAAAAATAGACGAAACACGAAAGCGAAGTAGAGATGGATAAGAATTATCCTTTTTTTTATTGAAGAAGAAAAGAAAGAGAGAGAAAAAAGTCCGTTCCATCAGATTTGTCCCCTGATTTCCCCTCTTCCCTCATTTCCAATCAGAATATTCAGCCTATTCACGAATCTCTGAGAGCATCGGGCTTGGCGTCGCAGTCCGCGGTCCTCCCTCTGTGGCGGCCACTTGGCTAATGACCCTCGGCGGCCACTCACTCGCACTTGAATTTCCCGCCGGAGTGACGTCACGCGCGCTCTCGGCCAATGGGAGAGCAGCGAATTGATCACGAACAATACGAGCCTAATTTCCTTTTGCTAATATTCCACGCCGGACAATATTGCAATTTTCACGTTCTGATGACAATAGTGAGTACTTTTAATAATGCTGGTGACCGCTGGTGTATGTGCCGGTATTGGGAAAATGGGAAAGGGGGCTTTTGTCTAAAATTAATCTACCGTGGCGGGGCTTTATTCGTATTCCTATTCATAATGGAGAGTTTAGATAGGAACACGCGGTCAATTTACGAGGGAAAAGGTGCGTGTGTGTGCGTGTTTGTGCGCGTGCGTGTGTGTGGGGCGTGTTTGTGCGTGCGTGGGTGGGTTTGTTGTGCGGTGTGTGTGTGGGGTTTTTGCGTGTGTGTTGGTGTGTGTGTGTGTGTGTGTGTGTGTGTGTGTGTGTTGTGTGTGTGTTGCGTGTTTGTGCGTGCGTGTGTGTGTGTGTGTGTGTGTGTAAGTGAGCGTTCGTGCATGCGTGAGAGAGACAAATAATCAACTCCATTACCATTATCTTTTATACAAAAGACGCCTTAAAACCTGAAAATCCAATAATCCCCTAAAAAAAAAAAAAATCAAAAGCAATAAAAAAAAAAAGAAAAGAAAAAAATATATATACAACCCTTTTATCGAAGAAGCCAAGAAAGAGGGTTAAAAAAAAAAGCCCGCCAAAATGATTGTTCCAATACTGTTTCCAAATTGCCTTCGAACGATTCCCAAAGCATCATTCGCTTATCATAACCTCGATCACATCTCTCTCTCTCTTTTTTTTTTCCACTTCCTTTTTTCCTTTTTGTTTCGTTCATCCTAAATTGGTTTACATGAAGAGGAAGGGAGGAGTGGCGGCCGGGGGGGGGGGGGGAGACAGGATTGCAAATGTAGACTACGAGGTTGGCATTTTAGAAGGTATCGATTGTTGTTTTAAAAGTAACATTTTGTTTTGTTTAAATGAATCTTTATTCCTAGAGTGACGGTAGAAATAGGTGAATAGATAGCTATAATTATCAAAATCAATTTAGCCTTTTACAAACCGTTTGGAAAATTGTTTTTTTCCCATAAGATACATAATATTATTTCAAAACTGGTTACGCTTCCTTCAAACAAGTTTAACCCCTTTTTTTTCATTTTTTTCCCTTTTTTAAAAAAATTTTGGTTTTTTTTTTTTTCTCCTTTTCCCTTAAATATAATTTTTTAAAATTATATATAATAAAAAATTTATATATAATATATATAATTATATATATAATATAAAATTTTTTTATAAATAATATTTTTAAAAAATATTATAAAAAATTTTATTAATATATTATTAATTTATAATATATATTATATATATAATATATTTTTTTAATATAAAAAAATTGTATTTTTCATTTTTTATATTTATTTTTTTTATAATATATTTATATATATATATTTTTTTTATTATTATAATTTTATATATATAAAAAAAAAATTTTTTTTTTAATATATAAAAATTTTAAAAAAAAAATTTTATAATATATATAAAATATATATAAAAAAATTTTTTTTTTTTTTTTTTTTTTTTTTTTTTTTTTTTTTTTTTTTTTTTTTTTTTTTAAAATAAAATTTTTTTAAATTTTTTTTTTTTTTTTTTTTTTTTTTTTTTTTTTTTTGTTTTTTGGGGGGGTTTTTGGGGAAAGGTTTTTTTAAACTTACCCCCTTTTTTAAAAGTAAAGAAAAACGCCCCCAAAAAAAAAGGGGGGGGGGGGGGGGGGTTAAAAAAAAAAAAAAAAAAAAAAAAAAAAAAAAAAAATAGGGAATTTATTTTTTTGGCCGTCTGGGTTTATCTATGGCGGGAGGGGGAAAGGGGGGGGGGGGGGGGGGGGGGGGGGGGGGGGGGGGGGGGGGGGAAAGGGGGAAAGGGTGGAAAGGTTTAAGGGGGAAAAAGGGGCCCTCTTTTTTTCTCTCTCTCTTTCTCTTTTTCCTTCCCCCTTTTCCCATCTTTTTCCTCTCCCCCCCCTCTCCCCCCCCCTCTCTCCTCTCTCTCCTTTTTTCTCTCCCTTTCTCCTCCCGTCTTTTCTCCCCCCTTCCTTTTCCCTCCCTCTCCTCCCCCTTCTCTCCTTTTTCTCCTCTCCTCCTCTCTCCTCTCTCTTCCCTCCCTCCCTCTCTCCTTTTCTTTTCCTCTCTCCCCTCTCCTTTTTCTTTCTCTCTTTTTTTCCCCCGACACCTATCTCTCTCTCTCTCTCTCTTTCCTCTCTCCTCCTCCTCTTCTCCCTCTCTCCTCCTCTCTCTCCCCTCTCTCCCTCTCCGTCTCCCTCTCCTTCTCTCTTTTCTCTCTCTCTCTTTTCCCTTTTCTTTCCTCTTTCTTTCTCTCTCTCTCTCTCTCTCCTTTTTTCTCTCTCTCTCTCCTCTCTTTTCCCCCTTTTCTCTCTCTCTCTCTCTCCTCTCCTCTCTTCCCTTTTTCCCCTTTCCTCTTCCCCCCTCTTCTCTCCTCTTTTTTTCTTCTTTCTTCTCTTCTTCTCTTCTTCTCTCCCCTTTCCTTTTTCTTCGTTTCCTTCTTCTTCCTTCTTTTCCCTTTTCTCTTTTCTTAAAATTTCCCTCTTCTTCTTTTCCCCCTTTTTGGTTTTCCCTTTTTCCCTTTTTTTCTTTCTCTTCTCTCTTTTTCTCCTCTTCTCCTCCCCCTTTTCCCCCTCTTTCCCTCTCCTCCTCATCAACAACCCTCTTTCCTTTCCCCCCCCCCACCTCCCCCCTACTCTAAACTCTTCCTCCCTCATCTCCTTACCCCCCCCCCCTCCCATCCCTTCACGATAACCCCCCCCCCCCCCCCCCCCCCCCGCCTCCCCCTCCTCCCCTCTGTCTCCTCTCAGCCTCCCCCTCTTTCTGAAATAATTCTGAAGATAGCCACGATCTCACAAGTAGCTTCATTATTTGAGGTTGTCATTAATTTTACCTCTCTCTCTCTCTCCTCTCTCTCTCTCATCTCTTCTCCTCATCCATTCTTCTCTTCACGTCAGATCTCTCTCTCGTTCGCATCAACTCCAATCTTGTCTCTCTCTCTCTCTCATCTCTCTCTCTCTCTCATTCCTCTCCCTCTCCTCTTTGCTCTCATTCCTCTCATCTCTCTCACCCTCTCTCCTCTCCTCCTCGTCACCGGCCTCATCTCTCTCTCTCTCTTACAATCGTCGATCCATCTCTCTGTCCTCCGTTCTCTCGCTCTCTCCCTCATCTCTCTCTCTGCTCATCCTTCTCTCACAGTCCCGGTCTCAGCCTTCTCAACTCTCTCTCCTCGATCTCTCCTCTCATCTCGCTCTCAATCTCCTCTCTCTCTCCTCTCCTCAGCTCTTCTCTCTCTTCCTCTCTCTCTCTCAGGCTCTCCCCCCCCATCTCTCCTCGACCCCCCCCCCCCTCTCTCTCTCTCCCTCTCTCTTCTCTATGTCTCTCTATCTCTCTCTCCTCTCTCTCCGCTCTCATCTCTGTCTCTCTCACTCTCCTCCTCGTCCTCTTCTCTTCCTCCTCTTCTCTCCTTCTCCTCCCTCCTCTCCTCCTCCTCTCTCTCTCTCGTACCTCCTCTCTCGCCGCTCTCTCTCTCTTTCTCTCTCTCTCTCTCGTCGATCTCTCTCGGTCTCTGTCTCTCTCTCTCTCGATCTCTCCTCAAGTCACCTCTCTCATCCTCTAATCTCTCTCCATCCGCGTCTCTCTCTCTCGTCTCTCCTCTCTCTCTCGACCTCGTCCATTCTCCTGTCTCGTGCTCTCTCGTCTGTCCTACATAACTCCCTCCTGTTCTCCTCTCGTTCTTCTCCTGGTCGCTCTCCTCTCTCTGGGTCTCTCGTCTCTCCTCACTCTCTGTCTCTCTCTCATCTTCGTCTCTGTCTCTCTCCTCTCTCTCTCTCTCTCTCGTTCCTCTCTCGACGCTCTCCTTCTCGGCTCCTCTCATCCTACTCTCTCTCTCGATCCCTCCGCCTCGTCGCTCTCTTCTCTCTCTCACTCATTCGTCTCTCTCTCTCCTCTCCTCCTCTCTCTCTCTGTCGCTCTTTCTCTCTCCTCGGTCTCGCCTCTCTCTCTGCTCTCTCTCTCTCTCTCTTCTCTCTCCTCTCCTCTCCTCTCTCTCTCTCCTCTCTTCTCAAGCTCGTCTCCCAAATCTCTCACTCATCCTATCCTCAGATCCTCTTCCTCTTCTCCTCCTCTCTCATCTCTCTCTCTCTCTCTCTCTCGCTCGCATCTCGATCTCGCTCTCATCCTCTCTCTCTCTCTCTCTCTCCATCTCTCTTCTCTCACATCCCGCTCCCCTCTCGCTCCTATGGCTCCATCTCTCATCATCTCAGGTCCTCTCTCTCTCTCTCTCCTCATCCAACCTC
>NC_051401.1:47179510-47194510 GCF_015228065.2 Penaeus monodon | reverse complement strand
ACAGGGAACCTGACGAAGGAAGGAGTGGTGAAGACAGACAGATCAATCACACACAACAGCCACCGCACCCAGGGAAGAGGGAGAGAGAGAAAGAGAGAGAGAGAGAGGGAGAGAGAGGGCCGTAGAGAGAGACACGAGAAAGGGTGGGGGGGGGGGGGGGGGGGGGGACAAGGGAGAGAGAGAGAGAGAGAGAGACAGACAGGTGAGAGGGAGAGAGAGAAAAAGAGAGAGAGGGAGAGAGAGAGAGAGAGAGAGAGAGGAGAGAGAGAGAGAGGCAAGGGAGTGACAGGCAGAGAGACAGACAGCTTCCACGCCGGAAACCCGATGTGTTGACGGCAGACAGGCGGGGCAGAGAGGTCTCTCGTTGAGGTCCCCCTGGCTCTCGCTCGCTCGCTCTTTCTCGCTCTTTTTCTCTATGTATCTATCTATCTATCTGTCTGTCTGATTGTCTGTCTATCTATCTGTCTATCTATCTGTCTATCTATCTGTCTATCTATTCTATCTATCTATCTATCTATCCTATCTATCTATCTATTATATATATATATATATATATATATATATATATATATATACTATATAATATACTATATATATTATATATATATATTTACAAGATATATATCTATATAATATAATATATATATATATAATCTGTCTCTTCTCTCTCTCTCTCTCTCTCTCTCTCTCTCTCTCTATCTCGACTCTCTCTCTCTCTCTCTCTCTCTACTCTATCTCTCTCTCTCTCTCTCTCTTTTTTTTTCTTTATTCATTTCATTCTTTAGCTTTACCTCTTTTTTATTTCTTTCTTCATTTTTTTCTCTCTTTCTTCCTCTTCCCTTCTAGGTATTTCTTTCTCTTTATTTCTTTTATCTCTTCCTCTCTTTTCACACTCTTTCCCTCTCTCTCTCTCTTTCTCTCTCTCTCTCGCTCTCTCTCTCCTCTCCTCTCTCTGACTCTCTCTCTCTCTCTCTCTCTCTCTCTATATCTATCTATCTATCTATATCTTTCTATCTATCTTCTGTCTATATATCCATCTCTCTGTGTCCTTTCTGGAAGGGCGTGGATACAGAGAGAAATGAGACAACCCTTCTTCTTCTTCTTCTTCCTCTGTTTCTCTCTTTCTCCCCTTCATCCAATCACCGTTTTTACCCACCCTTTCCCCTCTGAATCTTCTCTTCCTTTCATTCTCTTCCTCTTTCGTCTTCCTGTTCTTCTTTCTTCTCTACTTTCCTTTCTCTTCCTCGTTCTCCTTATTCTCGTTCTTATTATCTTCTTTTTCTTATTTCCTTTCTTTTTCCTCCTCCCCCCCCAAAAAAAATCTTCCTTTTTTTATAGCGTTATTCTATTCTTAGTCTATCTTCCTCTCTCTCTTTCTTCCTCCTTCTTCTTCCTATTCTTTCTTCCTACTCCTTCCTCCTCTTTCTCCTACTTATTCTTCCTCTTCATTCTTCCCTTCCTTTTTCTTCTTCCTCCTTCTTCATCATCTTCTTCTCCCTCCTCCTCTTCTTCCCTTTCCCCTTCTCGTAATTCCAACATCCTTTTTCTAATCTTTTATCCTTATACTTGTCCTTATTCTTGTCTTTATCCTCATCCTTGTCCTTATCCCTTAATTCTATCACTTCCCCTTTTCCTTTTTCTCGCCCCTTCACTCCCCCTTCTCAATCCTCTTTCCCCTCTTCCTCTCCCCCTCTTCGTTCTTCTCCCCTTCCTCCTTCTGTCCTCTCATCCCCCCTTTCTCCCTCCTTCTCCTATCTTCCTTCTCTCCCCTCTTCATCCTCTTCCCTCTTCCTCCTCTCCCCCTCATCATCTTTTCCTCCTCTGCTCGTAATTATAAACGGGTTTCACTCTGCCATTGCACCCTCTTGCATTAAATAGATTGGTCAATGTGCTTAAATGAAGTGGCTTCTCGCTCCATGCAACTAGATCATGATGGTGGTGATGGTGATGATGATGGTGATGGTGATAATAGTGGTGGTGGTGGTGGTGGTGATGATGATAGTGATGGTGATGGTGGTGATGATGATGGTGATGATAATGGTAGTGATGGTGGTGATGATGGTGACGGTGATGATGACGGTGTTGATGGTGGTGGTAAGGGGTGAGGGAGCGATTTATCATTGTGATTTAGAGGTTGTGAATTGAGAGAGAACGGGGGGGGGGGCTGGATGAGTAGAGTAGGAGGGAGGGAGGAAGGGGGAAGAGGGAGGGACAGATGGGGAGAAAGAGAGAGAGTAAGAGGGAGAGAGGGAGGGGGTGGATATATATAATATATATTATATATATATGTAATATATATATCATATATATAATATATATATTATATATATATATATACATATATATATATATATATATTATATTATATATATAGAGGAGAGAGTAGAGAGGAGAGGATGAGAGAGAGAGGAGAGAGGAAGAGAGAGAGAGAGAGAGAGGAGAGAGAGAGAGAGAGAGGAGAAAGAGAGACGAAAAGAGAGCGAGGGAGAGGGGGAGGGGGTGGATATAATTATCTCTATATATATATATATATATATATATAATATCTATAGATATATATATATATATATATATAAAGGAGAGAGAGAGAGAGAAGAGACAGAGAGGAGAGAGAGCGAGAAAGAGAAGGGAGGAGGTGGAAGGAAGAGGGGAAGGCGGGGGACGAGGAGAGGGAGTAAGGAAAAGAGAAAACGACAAGAGGAGGAGGTGAAGGAGGAGGAAAAAAAGAAAGAAGAAGAAGAGATAGAGAAAGAGAAAATGAGAGTGAGGGAAGGAGGGAGAGAGAGGAGATTAATGATAATGACAGTAGCAATAATAATGAAGATGATGATGATGATAACAGTGATAATAATCATAATAATGCCATCAATAACGATACGAATAGTAAAAAACAACATAATAATGGCAATAAAAAGATATAGTAAGATTAATCAGAGTAATTACTGTTCTGTTAATATCAATATTATTGCCTTTCTTGCTCTCACTCTCTCTCTTTCTTTGTCACTCTGTCGCTTTCTCCTGTTCTCTCTCGCTTCCTCCCTCACTCCCTAACTCCATCCATTCATCTATCTATCTATCTATCTGTCTATCTATCTATCTATCTATTTCTCTCTCTCTCTCTCTCTCTCTCTCTCTCTCTCTCTCTCTCTCTCTCTCTCTCTCTCTATCTCTCTCTCTCTCTCTCTCCTCTCATCTATTATATCTATCTCTATCTATCTATCTATCTTATATATCTATCTATTTCTCTTTTCTCTCTCTCTACTCTTCCCTCCCTTGACTACACCTCTTCTACCTCCTCTCTCCCTCCTTCCCTCCTCCCTCCCCTCACTCTCCCTCCCTCCCTCCTTCCCTATCTCTCCCTCCCTCTCTCCATCCCTCTTCTCCCTCCATCCCTCCTCCTCCATCCCTCTCCCCCTCCCTCCCTCTCCATACCCCTCCCTCCCTCCCTCTCCCCCTCCATCCCTCCCTCCTTCCCTCCCTCCCATCCATTGCAAATCATCTGCATGCACAATATCCACACAGCAAAACAGAGAAGCAAAAGTAAACTACCTGTTCCGATCGCCTTCCCATCCATCCGGGGGGGATTTAGAAAGAGAATGTTTCGGGGAAAAAAAACAGTTTAAGAAGAAAAAGAAAAAGAAGAAGAAGAGAAGAAGAAGACGAAGAAGAGAAAAGGAAGAAGAAGAAGAAAAGAAGAAGAAGAAAGAAGAAGAAAAAGACAAGCAGCAAAGAAGAAGAAGAAGAAGAAGAAAAAGAGAAGAAGAAGAAAAAAGGAAGAGAAGAAGAAGAAGAAGAAGATGAAGAAGAGCAAGAAGAAGAAGAAGAAGAAGAAGAGAGAAGAAGATGAAGAAGAAGCGAAGGAGAAGAAGAAGAAAAGGAAGAAGAAGAAGAAGACAGGAAAAGAACAAGAAGAAGGAGAAGAAGAAGAAGAAACAAAGGAAAAGGAGGAAGAAGAAGAAGAAGAAGAAATAGATAGATATATCTTGCCCGGAATTGAAGTGGGAGGGAAGGGGAGGGAAAGGAGGTGAAGGAGGGGAAGGAGGGGGGAGGGACTAAGGGAAGGGAGGGAGGGGAAGGGACTGAGGGGAGGGGAGAGAGGGGAAGGGACTAGGGGGAGGAGAGGGAGGGACTAAGGGGAGGGGAGGGAGGGGAGGAGAGGGAGGGCGAGCGTCTTGAAAATTAAATACTTCGTCAAAAGTTTCTTCCTTCCACGGCTTCTTCCAATGTCTCTCCCCTTCCCCTCCCCATCCCCTCTATCCCCCCTCCCTCCCTCCCTCTCTCCTTGAATCCACCCTCCCTTTAGCCCTCTGCTCCTCCCCTTCCCCGTCCTCCTACTCTACTTCCCCTCCCTCCCCCTCCTTCTCCCCTCCCTCCCCCTCCTTCTCCCCTCCCCTCCCCCTCCTTCTCCTCTCCCCCACTTTTTCCTCATCAAAATCCCCATCCTTTCCCCTATTCATTCTTTCCCCATTTTCCATCCCTTCGCCCATCATAATCCCCATCCCCCCCTCTTCCCCATCCCATCGACGTCCCCCTCCCCCTCCCCCTCCCCCTTCCCCTACTGTAACACCTCCCCCTCCCCCTTTCCCCATCCCATCGACGTCCCCCTCCCCCTCCCCCCTTCACCATGCCATCGACATCCTCATCCCTCCCCCCCTTCCCATCCAATTGCCCCCCCTTCCCCATACCCTCCCCCCTTCCCCCTTCCCCCCATCGTAATCCCCCCCCACCCCCACCACCCCCACCCCCCGAAAATATCAGGCTCACTGGCCATGGCTTTGAACTCCTCGATGCCCAAAGGGAAGTTTTACTGATAGATGCATGAGAAAGCGCGGAGTTATGGACTAAACTTCTTTATTTTTTTTTCTCTCTCTCTCTCTTATCTTCCTTTTATTCCTATTTCTGAACTCTTTTTTTTTCATTCTCCATATTCTTCCCTCTCGTCTTCAACTGGGATTTATCTTCGTTTTCCCCTTAGGCTCTTTTTCTCCCCTCTTTTTCCTCTCCCCCCCCCTTTCATCATCACCCTACCTCCCTTTCCTCTCCCTCCACTTCCCCCTCCCTCCCCTCTCTCTCCCTTCATCCACTATCCTTATAAAAGATTAACATTAATCTAGAAACAATACATACAGAAATACATACATCCAAACACAAACTCCTTCCCATCCCTGCCCTAATAAATCACATAGGCTTAAATCCTCAATCATACCTACAAGATATATCTATCATATATATATATAGAAATTAAAGAAAGTCAATTAAAGTACAGTACTAAATCACTCAGAATCACTACCTCAATCAAGCAATGGAACCCATCCCTCTCTGGTCTCTTCTCTAATCATTCCTCCATAAATAAATAACTCTATAAAGCAAGCACAAAAAAAATGCAAATAAAAATATAAGACATGACCTACAAAAAAATACAATTCACTTAACATACTAGTAGAAATAATACCACCCATACAAACTACTTTAAATATATGTATCATACATCACTCAACAACACTACATCTAACCATCATCTGTATCAGTCCATAAATAACTCCAATAAGTTTAATATATGGCTAACTAACTAATAACAAAATGAACAGCATGAAATGATCTGTATAAATAAATACAATAAACACCAATAATAACGAATTAAACTATAGCGTATCAAGAAATCAAATAACCTCAATAACTTAACTCTAGGTCTCCTCAATCCAATAAAAAAATAAACTAAGTAAATCTCAGGTCTAAATCACTAAAACTAAACAACTAACAGCACTGCCTAAATATCTGTAGAAATCAATCAAGAAAAACTACACATCTCACCTACTGTCTAACTAACTACCCTACCAACACAGAAAGACGTAAAGGAGTGTATAACTACACTCCCTCCACACCATACCTAAGTCAATATAGTGTATACCTAATAAAATAAAACACAAGAAATAATGAAAGAGAGGTATAATATCAATCACAATCCAAAAACCACTCAATACTTCCCTATATGTCTAATCCCTCCCTCCAAACAACGAAATCATACAGCTCGGGAGAAAAACGAAACGAGATATAAAGTAATTAAATATATGACTACCTCCCTCCCTCCCCCCCCCCCATACACCTACCTACTTCCCTCTGATGTCATCCCTCCCTCCCTCCCCCCATCAACAATCCTTACCTCTCTGTCTACACTAACCTCCATCACCCTACCCCCCCCCTCCCTCCTTCCATACTATTATCCTTTTCCCCATATCTTGTTTCCTTTCTTCTGTGTTCTCCCTCGTTTCTGCTTCCCTAATATTCCCCTTCCCTCTCTCTCCCTTCTGTCTCCTCTCCTTCTCACCTTTCTCTCCGTCCCATCTCTCTTCCTTCTCCCCTTTTTCCTTTATCTCCTTTCCTTCTTCTCTTCGCCTCCCCTCTCTCTCTCTCTCATCTCTCTTTCCTCTCTGTTTCCTTCATCTCTTTCCCTCCCATCTCTCTGTTTCCGTCTCCTCTCCTCCTCTCGCTCTCCTCCCTTTCTTCTCCCTCTCCCTTCTTTACTCCTCTCCTCTCTCTCTCTTCTCCCTCTCCCCTTTCCCTCTCTACATCTCTCTCTTCTCCATCTAACATCCCTCTTTACTCCTCTACAATTACCCTTTCCCTTCTCTATCCTCCCTCTTCCTACGTCGTCCCCTCCCTATCGTCCCCTCACTCTCCCCCCCCCCTTACCCCGCACCACCGTAACAAAGAACTAAAAGATTTTCCTCTCCACCCTCACCCCCCCCGCCTTCTCCCCTTCCTCCCCACCCTCTCATTCCCTTCCCTAATCCCCCCTCCCCCCCCACCTTTCTTCCCCCCCCCTCCTCGAAGTATGTAACGAATTCAACTCCCTCCCCTTTCCCCCTTCTCCCCCTACCCCCTTCTCCCCCCCCCCCATCTTCCCCTTCTCTTTCCGGTCATCTTCATCTTAGACACAAAGGAATGCGTTTGCGTGTTTGTTTGTTTTTTTTTTTTTAAGAGTGTATGTGTGTGTATGTGTGTGTGTGTTTGTGTGTGTGTGTGTGAGTGTGCTGTGGGTGTGGATTGGTGTGTTTGAAAGAAAATCGTCTTATTGACTCATGATTACATATATGTACACACATATAAAACTATACATACACACACACACATACATCACACATAAAAAAAAAAAAAAAAAAAAAAAAAAAAAGATATATATATATATATAGAATATATATATCTATAGTAGTATATATATATTATATATATATATATATATATGTGTGTGTGTGTGTGTTGTGTGTGTGTGTGTGGTGTGTGTGGTGTGTGTGGTATGTCCGTATTCTGTTATAATACTAGATATTGTAATATGTTATTATATATACATGTGTGTGGTGTTGTTTGTGTAACTCGATCTACTATGATCGATCTACTTGTTCGCTCTGTCCTCTCTCTCTCTTCTACTCTCTCTCTCTCTCTCTCCTATATATATATATAGATATATAATATATATATATATATATATATATATATATATATATATATTATATATATATATGTTGTAGCCGCTGGCATCAGCGGTGTGATCAAACAGCATCCTCTCCAAGATGCCCAGACCAACTCGGGTTAATGGTTTCCAACTGGACCGCGACAAGAAACGCTTTGACCCTAGGGCTGACGGATGTATAGAGAAGGGGGCCGTCAGTGGTGTGCAGGGCAGTTAGAGAGTTAACACAGGCCTGACAATACGTACATAATGATTGATCTGGAGACTTATTAAAGGCCTTGACTGTTCCTGCTATGCGTACGTATCAAACACATTAATGTATAAATGTAGATATCATTTGAACATGTATATCACTGTACACTCTACGTATTATACAGAAGCGTGCTCGGCAAACAGTGTAATGTATAGACTCTCTGTGGTTGTAATAGTATAAGCACTGGTTAGAAATATTGTAAGTAAACGTAAATCTAATTGTGACAGTGATTATGATTGTTAAATATTGATTACAGGTTTGACCGCATTCCAGTAAATAGTGAAGCGAGTACAAAGGCAGTGGCACCAGTCACCTCAAATTGCCACAAATAATCTAAGCGTGTGAAATGGCGCTTACATATGTGTGTGTATGTGTGTGTGTGTGTGTGTGTGTGTGTGTGTGTGTGTGTGTGTGTGTGTGTGTGTGTGTGTGTGTGTGTGTGTGTGTGTGTGTGTGTGTGTGTGTGTGCAGCTACCTACCCACCCTCCCTCCCCGTCTATTCATTGAGAACCGCCTTGTTGCATCTACGACACAGGTGTAACGAGAATCTCCATTGAGGATAAGTAATGAGGTAAGTTTTCGCGCCGAAGGACAATCGAGTCCTTCTTTCTGCGATTGGATCCCCTTCGAGTCTCCCTGGGAGTCTCGCGCGCGATTTTATTTTGTTTCGTTTATAGATTTTTTTAATCCATTGGGAGGTGGGTGAGTGATGGATGGGTGAATAGGGAGAGAGAATGAGAGATAGAGAAAGAGAGAGAGGCAGAATGAGAGAGGGAATGTGATGGAGAAAATTATAGAGAAAGTGACTAAGAAAAAATACAGAATAGAAAAAAAAATGAATAAGAAATGGAGAACAGTCAGATAGTGAAAGAAAGAGAGAGAGAAAGTGAGAGAGAGAGTTGGAGAAAGAGAGTTAGAGAAAGAGAGTTAGAGAAAGAGAGTCAGAGAGAGAAAGAAAGCGAGAAAGCGAGAGAGAGAAAGAGAAGAGCGAGAAAACGAAAGAAGGAAACAAACAAACAACCAAATAAAACAAAACAAAAAATCAGATACATCGATTAAAAAAAAAAAAAAAAAAAAAATTCTCGCCAATCCTCTCCTTTCATTAGACATCCAATTAAAAATAATAATAACAATAATAACGAAACAAGAGACCCTATAATATGAAGAAACAGCACTTTCGTTCCACCAATCCGCCTGCTCTGAATCACAGACCTCGAGTGCCACTTGAGCGAACCGTCAACCCAAGTGTCACGTCAAAGTATTAGCGTTCATTGATGGATCCTGAAAGTCCGTTTAATAGAACATTTCATTATGTTCACCAGAGGGAATTAAATGAAGTCTGGGAGGAAATGGGTATTTGTGAGAAGGAGATTATATATAATATATATATATATATATATATATATATATATATATATATATATTATATATATATATATATATATACTATTATATTACTATTATATATATTAATATTATATATATATATATATATATATATATATATATATATATATATATACGTACATACGTAAATACATAGATATAAAGATATAGATAGATGGATAGATAGACAGATAGATGGAAAGATAGACAGATAGATAAGTATAGATATAGACGTAGATAGATGGATAAATTATTTCTTTAAACCTTTATATGTATTTATATGTTTTTATTTTCCTCTATCTCTGTTCTTCTTTCTTTTTTTTTCTTATTTTACTTTTTTTTTCTTTCTTTCTTTTACGTGGGGGGGGGGGAGGGGCATTTTCCCACCGTTGGTTCGAAAAAGTTTCCTTCCAGTTTGAACAATTTTGATTTTCGGAAATTATTTTATTCGGAAATTATTTTCGGAAATTATTCGACCGCAATTTGAATTTCTCTTCGTGGTGTCATATTTCATTTCCGTTTTCCTCATATGTGGATAATATTCTACATTCTTTTCGTTTTTTTTTTTCGTTTTTTTTTTCGTTTTTTCTTTCTTTTCTTAATTTCTTTCTTTCAATCTTTCTTTCTTATCTCTGTTTTTTTTCCTTCCTCCTCTAGTTATTAGTTTGTCTGGTCTTTCCTAACTCTCTCTTTATCTTTTATTTATTTTTTTATTATTTACCTTCTTAGTTTCTTGTCAATCCTTTTTTTTTTTTTTTTTTTACTTTTTTTTTTACTGTTAAGCTAACAAAAAAAATTATGGTTTATTTCCGCCAAAAATACTTCACGTTAATATTCGCCATTTCGCCACTAAATCCTTAGATATTCCTTCTCGAATTGGAAAGCTAATGTCTAAACAGAAAACAAACAATAATTAGCACAAAATTACGTTGTTCTTATAAAGGAGAAAGAATGTCACGCTTTTTTCGTGCCAAAAATCGACGATTCCTTGCCGTAGCTATTTAAATTCCCGCCAAAATTCGACGATTCCTTGCCGTAGCTATTTAAATTCCCGCCAAAAATCGACGATTCCTTGCCGTAGCCTGTTAAAATTCCCGCCAAAATTCGACGATTTCTCGACACCAATCATTGAATAATCTTTCAATTCCCGCCCTCCCCCCCCAAAAAAAAAAAAAAAAATCTCCATTTCCCGCCATAACCCTCCGATTCCCGCCAAAATCCGGCGGTTTCTCGAGATCATTCTTTCAATTCCCGCCAAAAAATAAATAAAAAAAGAATCCCCATTTCCCGCCAAAATCCGGCGGTTTCTCGAGATCATTCTTTCAATTCCCGCCAAAAAATAAATAAAAAAAAGAATCCCCATTTCCCGCCAAAATCCGGCGGTTTCTCGAGATCATTCTTTCAATTCCCGCCAAAAATAAATAAAAAAGAATCCCCATTTCCCGCCAAAAATCCGGCGGTTTCTCGAGATCATTCTTTCAATTCCCGCCAAAAAATAAATAAAAAAAAGAATCCCCATTTCCCGCCAAAATCCGGCGGTTTCTCGAGATCATTCTTTCAATTCCCGCCAAAAAATAAATAAAAAAAGAATCCCCATTTCCCGCCAAAATCCGGCGGTTTCTCGAGATCATTCTTTCAATTCCCGCCAAAAAATAAATAAAAAAAGAATCCCCATTTCCCGCCAAAATCCGGCGGTTTCTCGAGATCATTCTTTCAATTCCCGCCAAAAAATAATAAAAAAAGAATCCCCATTTCCCGCCAAAATCCGGCGGTTTCTCGAGATCATTCTTTCAATTCCCGCCAAAAAATAAATAAAAAAAGAATCCCCATTTCCCGCCAAAATCTGGCGGTTTCTCGAGATCATTCTTTCAATTCCCGCCAAAACAAAACAAAAAAAAAGAATCCCCATTTCCCGCCAAAATCCGGCGGTTTCTCGAGATCATTCTTTCAATTCCCGCCAAAAAATAAATAAAAAAAGAATCCCCATTTCCCGCCAAAATCCGGCGGTTTCTCGAGATCATTCTTTCAATTCCCGCCAAAAAATAAATAAAAAAGAATCCCCATTTCCCCGCCAAAATCTGGCGGTTTCTCGAGATCATTCTTTCAATTCCCGCCAAAAAATAAATAAAAAAAAGAATCCCCATTTCCCGCCAAAATCCGGCGGTTTCTCGAGATCATTCTTTCAATTCCCGCCAAAAAAAAAATAAAAAAAAGAATCCCCATTTCCCGCCAAAATCCGGCGGTTTCTCGAGATCATTCTTTCAATTCCCGCCAAAAAATAAATAAAAAAGAATCCCCATTTCCCGCCAAAATCCGGCGGTTTCTCGAGATCATTCTTTCAATTCCCGCCAAAAAATAAATAAAAAAAGAATCCCCATTTCCCGCCAAAATCCGGCGGTTTCTCGAGATCATTCTTTCAATTCCCGCCAAAAAATAAATAAAAAAGAATCCCCATTTCCCGCCAAAATCCGGCGGTTTCTCGAGATCATTCTTTCAATTCCCGCCAAAAAATAAATAAAAAAAGAATCCCCATTTCCCGCCAAAATCCGGCGGTTTCTCGAGATCATTCTTTCAATTCCCGCCAAAAAATAAATAAAAAAAAAGAATCCCCATTTCCCGCCAAAATCTGGCGGTTTCTCAATCATTCTTTCAATCCCCCCCGCCCCCCCCCCCCCCCACCAAAAAAAAAAAGAAAAAAAAAAAATCTCCCGCCATAACTCCCC
This sequence comes from Penaeus monodon, assembly GCF_015228065.2. Classification (NCBI taxonomy): domain Eukaryota; kingdom Metazoa; phylum Arthropoda; class Malacostraca; order Decapoda; family Penaeidae; genus Penaeus; species Penaeus monodon. The sequence continues at coordinate 47,182,680 of NC_051401.1, read as the reverse complement.
GATTCCCGCCTAAAATTCGTCACATCCCAGACGCACTAAGTTGTGTAGAACTTAGGAAATATTTTTGACTTGGGGAAAAAAAAGGGAGGATGGACTGGGGGGGGAGGGGAGAGAGGGAGGGAGAGAAAAGGAAGGAGGAAGAGGAAGGGATAAGGTAGGGGAGAAGAGAGAGAGAAGGGAAGAGAGATAAGAGGAAGAAGGGAGAGAGAATCTGTGTGTAAAAAGAGATAAGATGAAGGAGGGAAGAAAAGGAATGAGCAAGAGAGAGGGAAAAGGAGAAGGAAAGAGAAGGGAAAAAGAGATAAGATAAAGGAAGGAAGAGAAGGAATGAGCAAGAGGGAGGGATAAGGAGGGAAAAAAAAAGAAAGAGAAGGGAAAAGGAGATAAGAAGGAGGAAGAGAGAGAGAGAGAGAGAGAGAGTCAGCCAAGGTACTTTGCTCCAAACTTAAAAAAAACTTTGAGGATTTTTCGTCTTTCTGGAGATGAAGGAGGAGAAGAAGATTTGAGAAGGAGGGGAGAGGCAAATCGGGGATAAAATAGGGGGGAAAGAAACGTAAAAAAAAGAAAGATGGCTAGAAATCAAATAACGAAGGAGGGGCGAAGAGACGCACACGAAAACGACAGAGAAAGAAAGGTTGAGGAGGAAGGGAGAAAGGCAAAACCGGAGATAAAAGGTAAATAAATAAATAAATGAATAAATTTATAAAAAATAAAAGAGGAAAAAACGTAAAAAATAAAGGACGTGGGAAGAAAACAAATAAGGAATAAGAGACGAAGAGAGAGAAACGAAAACAGAAAAAGAAGTTGAGAAGGAAGGCTGAGAGGCAAATCGGGGATAAAAAAAAAAAAAAAAGAGAGAGAGATAGAGAGAGAAAAAAAACGTAAAAAAGAAAGGACATGGCAAGAAATCAAATAACGAAGGAGAAACGAAGAGACACACACGAAAACGACAAAGAAAGGAGGAGAGAGGTAAATCGGGGATAAAATGGTAAATACAAGAAAAAGGAGATAGCCAGAAATTTAATAAAGAAGGAGAAACGAGAACGAGAGGAGACGAAAAGGGGGAAAGTAAATAGAAGGAAAAAGAGTGAACTGAGGAAGAGACAGATAAAAGATAAATATCAAACAGAGAGAAACGAAAGATAACATGGAAGAGGAAAAGGAAAAGGGAAAAGGAAGAGAAAAATAAGAAAAAGAGATACGAAAAGAGGAGATAACGAAAGATAACATGGAAGAGGAAAAGGAAAAGGGAAAAGGAAGAGAAAAATAAGAAAAAGAGATACGAAAAGAGGAGATAACCAGGAGTGAAGAAACAAAATATAAAAATCTGAAAAATACAATAAAATAAAACAAGGAAAAGGGAAAACAGATAAAAAGCGTAAGAAAACGGATAATGCAACAAAGGAGATGATCAGGAAACAGAAAAAATAATAATAATAATTAGAAAGATGTTTACAGAAAGCGTAAAAGGAAAGGAGAAAACGTAGAATAAAAAAGAAAAAAATATATAGATAAGAAAAAGAAGAAAAGAAAGAAAGAAAAAAGAAAAATAAGAAAAAAAGGAAAAAGAAAAAAGAAAAGAAAAAAGAAGAAAAAAATATATATATAACGCCCCCCCCCCCCAAAAAAAAAAAAAAAAAAACGTAGACACAGACAAAACAGGAAGAGAAGAAAGTGAAAAAAATGAAAGACAGATTATTTTTTGAAAGTTTAAGCGACACGAAACATTTTGATAGCGTAAGTTATGAAAATGTGGATGTCTTTGATCATTCTGAAGACTTTTGCCTCAGCCAAGATTCAAAGACCAGCTGCCTGTTATTGTTTTTAAGGGCAATTCAAATTTTGTTGTTGTTTTTTTTATCTCTCTCCCCCCCCCTGTCTTTTATTCTCTCTCTCTGTGTCTTCTCTTTTCTCTTCGCTTACGTATATTTTACTTTCTTTCTCTCTGTCTGTTTGTCTGTCTGTCTGTCTCTGTCTGTCTCTCTCTCTTTCTATCTATCTATCTATTTATCTATCTATCTATCTCTATCTATCTATATCTATCTATTTATCTATCTCTCTTTCTCTCTCTCTCTCTCTCTCTCTTTCTCTCTCTCTCTCTCTCTCTCTCTCTCTCTCTCTCTCTCTCTCTCTCTCTCTCTGTTTCCTCGCTCTCTCTCTCTCTCTCTCTCTCTCTCTCTCTCTCTCTCTCTCTCTCTCTCTATCTATCTATCTATCTATCTATCTCTAAAATGCATATTTGCATTCTTTTTGCTCTCCCCTTCTTTGTTATATTAACTACCTGTTCAGAATGAATGTTTCAAGTGTGTGGATTCATCCACCTGCCAAAGCGAAGGATATCAGTGTTATATCCTTGTATATCATTCATTTTTTTACTGTTTAATTTCCATTGTTTTGGGTCCTCTCTATGCTGAAATAAATGCCACGGTGTTTTTTTTTTTACGTTTTTTGAGTGTATGTCTGTTCTTTCCCTCAAAGGCTTATGAAGTCCTTTTGATTTTTTTTTTTTTTTTTTTTTTTATATATATGCTTTAGATGATTCTATGGCTTTATATCCAGTGCTATTTCGTGGTTGAGGAGGCCTTTCTCTATACTAAGATCCTGTAGATGATTTTCAATAAAATAACCTCTATGCATTATTCATTAACTTTTTTTTTTAACACTAAGATCCGTAGAAATATTTTCGTCCCTCGATATGTACAACAGGACCCGTCATCCGTCAATGACGTAGAGTTGCAATGATATATAGTTGCAATGACGTAGAGTTGCAATGACGTATCGTTACAATGACGTATTGTTGCAGTGACGTAGATTTGCAATTACCTATAGTTGCAATGGCGTAAAGTTGCAATGACATAGTTGCAATGACATATAGCTGCTTGAGTGCTAGGGACGACAGACAATTTTATCGAGACTTTGATTGGCTCGGGATGGTCAGCGTCTTACAAATCACCGTCTGTTATCGAGAATATATAGCACAGGGTCATCCGAGAAGGGAGGGTGTGATGATATGTATGCTATTGGTTAGTATTTTAAAACCAAAGTAAGTTTAAAAGGTTTAGAGCAGAGAGAAATTTCTTTTTTTTTTTGGATTTGTCTTGTGCATTTTTGGTCTTTTAGTTTATAACGAGAATGTGTCATATCCAAATAACTTAATAAAAATTAACAAG
>NC_051401.1:47164510-47167010 GCF_015228065.2 Penaeus monodon | reverse complement strand
CATTATCATTATCATTATTATTGCAATCAATACTATTATGATCATTATTATTGTTATTATTACACACACACACTTAAGAATATCTATATATACGTGTGTACTTATTGCTAATGTGTACTTGTGTGTGTGTGTGTGTGTGTGTGTGTGTGTGTGTGTGTGTGTGTGTGTGTGTGTGTGTGTGTGTGTGTGGTGTGTGTGTATGTGTGTGCATGTGGATACATATATATGTGTGTGCGTGTGTGTGTGTGTGTGTGTGTGTATGTGTTATCATATTTACATTCATATCTTTATCTCTTTTTTTATACATTTATATCTTTCCTTTCTTTACCTGCCATTCATTCCTCCTTCCCTCTCTTTCTCGCTTCCTCTTTTCTCAATCTATTTATTTTCACTGAATTTTTAACGCCAAAGAAATTACCACATTTCTAAACATATATAATCTTTCCATCACACAGCCAAATAGCCTTAGGGTTTAGGTAATAAATACAAAAAAAAGGGAACAAGTAAAAATGGTTTCTAAAGTGATGAAAATATGCAATGTTAATACAGTAATATGTTAATGAAGTTTGTATATAATTCAGTATTCCATTTTACAGGAATTTAAAGATTACATTCATACCTCAAAAATTTCCTTGCCTTGTAACAGCTTGTGATTACAGAAGAAATCTTTATTACTTGGTTTCTTGTGTTTGTATTTGCTTCAGAGAGAGAGGGGGAGAGGGGGAGGGGGAGGGGGAGGGAGGGAAGGAAAGGGAGGGAGGGAGGGAGGGAGAAAGAGAGAAGAGGGAAGGAGAGGGAGAGAGAGAGAGAGAGAGAGAGAGAAGAGAGAGAGAGAGGGAAGGAGGGATGGGGGCAGGAAAAGAGAGTGAGAAAGAGAGAGACAGAGAGAGAGAGAGAGAGAGAGAGAGAGAGAGAGAGAGAGAGTGAAAGGGGAGAGAGAGAAGAGAGAGAGAGAGAGAGAGAGAGAGAGAGAGAGAGAGAGAGAAATAAAAATGATCGAAATAATAGTAATAATAATAATAATAATAATAATAATAATAATAATAATAATAATAATAATAATAATAATAATAATAAAATGATAATAAAATAATAATAATAATAATAATGATAATAATAATGATAATAATGATTATGATTATGATAATAACAATAACAATAATGACATCAACAAATAACAATAAAAATGATAACAGCAACAATAATAACAATAGTAACAATAATAACCATAACAACAATAATAATCTAGTTTTGTGGACAAGGATCTTCAGACATCTGTCAAACAGTCACTACCTGGTTACCGCTTTCCTAAACTATCCCTCTGTGCAGTGAATGGCCGGGGTAAGTAGCCAGCCACAGGGAGGGTGGAATTTGAAGTTTGGTCAGCAAGTATGCTTGTGGTGCATGTTACTATTGTGTGTGTTTGTGTGTGGGGAGGGGGAGGGGGGAGGAAGCGTGTGGGGGGTGGTTGGTGTGTGTTGGTGTGGGGGGGGTATGTGTGGGGGGGTATGTGGGTGTATAGGTATGTGTGTGTGTGTGTGTGTGTGTGTGTGTGTGTGTGTGTGTGTGTGTGTGTGTGTGTGTGTGTGTGTGTGTGTACGTGTTTGGGGGGAGTGGATTTTCTCAAAATTATAAAAAATATATATATATATAAATATATATATGTATATATATATATATATATATATATTATATATATATGTATATATATATACGATATAATCCATCGTTCTTTCCATTATAAATTCATGATTGCAAGCATGCCAGTAACAATTATAACCACTTCTAGAGTATTCTGAAACGCCAGTATTAATCACGATAAATGAAGTTAAATACCAGGATTTCGTGTTGTTGTTTTTGTTTTTTGTTTTCTTCGTTATTCTCGTCATTATTATAATATCATCATCTTTATTATTGTTATCATTATCATCATTGTTATCATTATCATTTCTATTATCAAATGTTAGTGCTATTATTACCCTGATGATCATTATCTTCAGCATTATGATCATTATCATTATCACTATTACCAGTATCATTTTTATCATTATCATTATCACTATTATCAGTATCATTTTAATCATTATCATTATCATTGCTATCATTACTATTATTATCATGATAATTAGATAATTATTAACAACATCATTATCCCTACTATCATCACCCATACCATAATAACTCTAAGATATCATTATCGCTATGATTATCAGTAACAGCGTAATTACTAATATTATGCGTAAGACATACTATGTAAAATTACTCAAGTTTAGGTAGCAGTCTCGTAAAGTCTGTTTTTTTTACACAGCATTTACGTAAATTTACACCAAACGTGATTACGTAATATGCAGGGAAATTACACTAAGCATAATTACGTAATATAAAGAGGAATTCCACTATCTATAATCACTAGTTAAGGTCCCTTAATTACTAATCAGTTGCGTCAGAATTTTCGGCACAAATTGTACAGGTAGAGAAAGCGGAGAAACAATATGGTGAA
>NC_051401.1:47149510-47152010 GCF_015228065.2 Penaeus monodon | reverse complement strand
TCTCTCTCTCTCTCTCTCTCTCTCTCTCTCTCTCTCTCTCTCTCTCTCTCTCTCTCTCTCTCTCTCTCTCTCTCTCTCTCTCTCTCTCTTTCTATCTATCTATCTCTCTCCTTACTTCCTCTATTTTCTTCTTTCTCTTCTCCGTTCCTTGTCTTGTCTTCCTTTTTATAAACTACTCACTTTTCATCTGAAGTCTTTAACATAAACCCCAAACGAACGGCTAAAACTACCTTACGCTATTTTTATATAGTTTACCGTAAGTCAATGCTATCTCCTTCCACATAGATTTGCTATTGCCTCGACCTCCCTTTCACACAGTCAGTGTTATTTTGTTTATATCAACTGAATTAAGATTTTGTTTGTTTTGTTTATAGCAAATTGATTTTAATTTTGTTTACTTTTGCTTATAGCAAATTGATTATAATTTTGTTTACTTTTGTGTATATCAACTGAATTATAATTAGCTAAGTTATTTTGTTTGTTTTTTTATCAACTTAAATAATAATATTTTTTTTTTTATATACCAACTAAATAATGACTCAGCTTAATTATCGTGTTTATATCAACTGAACAATGATTTCGTTTAGTTACTCTGTTTATAGCAACTGAATAACTATTTAGTTCAGTCATCGTGTTTATATCAACTTAATGATAATTAAGCTTATGTATGATTCTGTTTAAAAGCTTTGTTCCCCAAATTTGCAATCTTCTTTAGTCTTGCACATTTGCACTAATTCCCTAATTATTACCAGATTTATTGCTATTGTTGTTGTTGCTATAATGCTTTGTTGGTATTATCAGAATAGTGATAATGATATTAATGGTGGTAATAATGATAATGATACTAATAATCACTATACTCTGATGGGGATAAAAGCATGATACTGGTGATAACAACAACAACAGCATATAATGATGATAATGGATATGGTTGTAATAATAATAATAATAATAATAATAATAATAATGGTAATGATAATGGTAATAATTATAATGATAAGAAGAAGAATGATGATAATAATTATTATCATCATCACCATCATCATCATCATTATTATTATTATTGTATTGTTGTTGTTGTTGTTTTACTGTTATTATATTGATAGAAGCAATCATGAAAATGACAATAATAATGATAATGATAATAATTATCATTATCATTATTATTATTATTGTTATTATTATTATTATTATTATTATTATTATTATTATTATTATTATTATGATAAGAAAAAAAATATATATATATGTTTTCAACTAATCAGCTCATATTGTCAGACAAATGGAGATAAATATAGTAATTTCCAATAGCCTTCCACAAGGAACGAAATTATTGGACTGACTTCTACACAAAGCTTAACTGCCAATCGCCATCACAGGCAAGAAGGAGCGCTGTGATTGGTTCCTTCAGTGGTGGTGACGGGCCAATCAGGACGCTGTCTAGAGTGACGTCATTTCTTTTCTTTGAAGCCTCTCTTTTTTTTTCCTTTTTATTGTTTGTTTTGTTGTTGGTTGTTGTTTTTTTGTTTGTTTGTGTCGTTAATGATTGTTGTGTTTGTTATTATCGTTGTTGTATTTTTTTTTTTTTTATGCGAATGATCTGCGTGTTGTTATCTCTCTCTCTCTCTCTCTCTCTCTCTCTCTCTCTCTCTCTCTCTCTCTCTCTCTCTCTCTCTCTCTCTCTCTCTCTCTCTCTCTCTCTCTCTCTCTCTATTACCTCTCTCTATCTATCTATCTATCTATCTATCTACCTCTCTCTATCTATCTATCTATCTATCTATCTATCTAGCAGTAAAATCATGAAAATGGATTTTTTTATAGAAAATAAGTAAACAAAAGGATATTAAATTATAAAAAAGATAAAGTCACAAAAAAATCATCTTGAAAAATCCGTAACCAGCCCCTCTAAAATAAATAAATAAATAAAAAATAAATAAATAAAAAATAATAATCCATCCCCCCCCAAAAAAAGGAAAGTGATAAATAAAAAAAAAAAAAAAATCACTGAAATTAAATGACCCCATCGAAAAAGAAAAAAAAAATAAAAAAAAATCTGAACTTAAATGATCCCGTCGAAAAAAAAATTCGAAAAAAAATTAAAATCAAAATTTTAAAAATCACAGAAATTAAATGACTCGAAAAATCACCTCCTCAGGCCAAAATCCAAGGGTTTGAGATGCGGGCCAATCACGGCATGGAAATAGGGGTGTCACCACAAGCACCGACGGGTTGGCCCTTCCAGGCACCAGGCACCCGCGGACGGCACTGCTGAGGAGAGGGGCCAGAGGAGGGGGAGGAGGAGAGGGGCAGAGGAGGGGGAGGAGGAGAGGGGCCAGAGGAGGGGGAGGAGGAGAGGGGGCAGAGGAGGGGGAGAAGGAGAGGGGCCAGAGGAGGAGAGGGAGGGAGGGGTTGGGGTTATTTGGGGGAACAGGAGGGATGGATGAATGAGAGGGGGAGGGAGGGATGAAGGGGAGGGGTTAGAGGAGGAGATGGAAGGGAG
>NC_051401.1:47139577-47146910 GCF_015228065.2 Penaeus monodon | reverse complement strand
CACATAAACAAAACAAAATCAGATACATCGATTAAAAAAAAAAAAAAAAAAAAAATCTCGCCAATCCTCTCCTTTCATTAGACATCCAATTAAAAAATAATAATAAAATAATAACGAAAAAGAGACCCTATAATATGAAGAAACAGCACTTTCGTTCCACCAATCCGCCTGCTCTGAATCACAGACCTCGAGTGCCACTTGAGCGAACCGTCAACCCGAGTGTCACGTCAAAGTATTAGCGTTCATTGATGGATCCTGAAAGTCCGTTTATAGAACATTTTCATTATGTGTCACCAGAGGGAATTTAAATGAGGTCTGGGAGGAAATGGGTATTTGTGAGAAGGATATATTATATATATATATATATATATATTATCATATATATATATATATATATATATATATATTATATCTATCATGTATGTATGTATACATATATATATATATATATATATATATCTATATATATATTTATATATATATATATATATTTACTATATATATATATATATCTATATTATACTATATATATATATATATATATACACGTACATACGTAAATACATAGATATAAAGATATAGATAGATGGATAGATAGACAGATAGATGGAAAGATAGACAGATAGATAAGTATAGATACAGGCGTAGATAGATGGATAAATTATTTCTTTAAACCTTTATATGTATTTATATGTTTTTATTTTCTTCTGTCTCCGTTCTTTTTTTTCTTATTTTACTTTTTTTTATTTCTTTTAAAATTCCCGCCAAAATTCTATGATTCCCTGTCATAGCCTGTTAAAATTCCCGCCAAAATTCCATGATTCTTTTTACGTGGGGGGGGGGGGAAGGGGCATTTTCCCGCCGTTGGTTCGAAAAAGTTTCCTTCCAGTTTGAACAATTTTGATTTTCGGAAATTATTCGACCGCAATTTGAATTTCTCTTCGTGGTGTCATATTTCATTTCCTTTTTCCTCATGTGTGGATAATATTCTACATTCTTTTCGTTTTTTTTTCGTTTCGTTTTTTCGTTTTTTCTTTCTTTTCTTAATTTCTTTCTTTCTTTCTTTCTTATCTCTGATTTCTTCCTTCCTCCTCTAGTTATTAGTTTATCTGCTCTTTCCTAACTCTCTCTTTATCTTTTATTTATTTTTTATTATTTACCTTCTTAGTTTCTTGTCAATCCTTTTTTTTTTTTTTTACTTTTTTTTTTTACTGTTAAGCTAACAAAAAAAATTATGGTTTATTTCCGCCAAAAATACTTCACGTCAATATTCGCCATTTCGCCACTAAATCCTTAGATATTCCTTCTCGAATTGGAAAGCTAATATTTAAACAGAAAACAAACAATAATTAGCACAAAATTACGTTGTTCTTATAAAGGAGAAAGAATGTCACGCTTTTTTCGTGCCAAAATTCGACGATTCCTTGCCGTAGCTATTTAAATTCCCGCCAAAATTCGACGATTCCCTGCCATAGCCTGTTAAAATTCCCGCCAAAATTCGACGATTTCTCGACATTTTCTCTTGAATTCCCGCCAAAATTAGACGATTCCCTGCCATAGACGATTTCTCGACATCAATCATTAAACAATCTGTCAATTCCCGCAAAAAAAAAAAAAAAAAAAAAAAAAAAATCGCCAAAATCCGGCGGTTTCTCGAGATCATTCTTTAAATTCCCGCCAAAAAAAAAATCCCCATTTCCCGCCAAAACTCTCCAGTTCCCGCCAAAATTCGGCGGTTTCTCGAGATCATTCTTTCAATTCCCGCCAAAAAAAAAAAATCCCCATTTCCCGCCAAAATCCGGCGGTTTCACGAGATCATTCTTTCAATCCCCCCCCCCGCCCCCCCACCAAAAAAAAAAAAAAAAAAAAAAAAAATCTCCCCCCTAACCCCCCATTCCCGCCAAAATTCTCACACCCCGACCACAAAGTTGTGTAAAACTTAGGAATTTTTTTGATTTGGGAAAAAAAAAGGGAGAGGACGTGGGGGGGGGCAAGGGGGGGAGAAAAAGGAAGGGGGAAAAAAAGGGATAAGGTGGGAGAAGAGAGAGAGAAGGGAAGAGATAAGAGGAAAAAGGGAGAGAGAATCTGGTGTAAAGAGAGATAAATAAAGGAGGGAAAAAGGAATACAAGAGAGGGGGAAAGGGAAGGAAAAAAGGGGGGAAAAAAAGAGTAAAAAAAGGAAGGAAAAAAGGAAATGACAGAGGGGGGATAAAGGGGAAAAGAAAAGGAAAGAGAAGGGAAAAAAGAGATAGAAAAAGGGGGAAAAAAAGGAATGAGAAAGAAGGAGGATAAGGGGGAAAGGGGAGAAGGAAGAGAAGGGAAAAAAGAAAAAAAGGGAGGAAAAAAAGGAATGAGCAGAGGGAGGAAAAGGAAAGGGAAAAAAAAAAAAAAAGAGGGGGGAAAAAAGGGTAAGAAGGGGGAAAGAGAGGAGAGGGCGGCCGGGGTTTTTCCCAAAACTTAAAAAAACTTTGGGATTTTTTTCGTCTTTCTGGAGATGAAAGGGGAAAAGAAGTTTTGAAAAGGAGGGAAAGGCAAATCGGGGATAAAATGGGGTTTTGGGAAAAAACGTAAAAAAAAAGATGGCCAATAAAAATACGAAAGGGGGAAAAGAACGCTACGAAACGCAGAAAAAGAAAGGTTGAGGGGGGAAGGAAAGGAAAAAAACCCGGGAGAAAAAGGTAAAAAAAAAATAAATGAAAAATTTTTAAAAAAAATAAAGAGAAAACGAAAAAAAAGGCGGGGGAAAAACAAAAAGGGAAATAAAAGAAGAGGAGAAACAAAAACAGAAAAAATTGGGAAAAGGAAAGGAAAAGGCAATCGGGGTAAAAAAAAAAAAAAAAAAAAAAAAAAAAAAAAAAAAGAAGAGAGATAGGGAAAAAAAAAACGTAAAAAAGAAAGGACATAAAAAATAAAATACAAAGGGGAAACAAAGAGCCCAAAAATGAAACAAAAAGAAGTTGCGAAGGAAGGGAGAGGCAAAAAAGAAAAAAAAAACGTAAAAAGAAGGACTTTGGAAGAAATAAAAAAACGAGGAGAACAAAGGCACACCAAAAACGCAAGGAAAAGGGGGGAAGAGGAAATCGGGGAAAAAGTGTAATCAAAAAAAAGGAGTAGCCGAAATTTAAAAAAGAAGGAGAAACGAGAACGAGAGGAGCAAAAAGGGGGAAAGTAAAATAGAAGGAAAAAGAGTAAACTGGGAAGAGACAGATAAAAGATAAATACAACAGAGAGATAACAAAAAGATAAATGGAAGAGGAAAAAAAGGGAAAAGGGAAAGAGAAAAAAAAGAAAAAGATACAAAGGGGAAACAACGAAAAACAGGGAAGAGGAAAGAAAAAGGGAAAAAAGAAAAAAATAAAAAAAAGGATACGAAAAAGGGATACCAGGATGAAAAACAAAATATAAACTGAAATACTAAAATAAACGGAAAAGGGGAAAACAGAAAAAAAGCGTAAGAAAAAAAGGATAATGCAACAAAGAGATGATCGGGAAACAAAAAAAAAATATAATAATTAAAAAGTTTACAGAAACGTAAAAGGAAAGGGAAAAGTAAAAAAAAAAAGAAAAAATTATGATAAAAAAAAAGAAAAAAAAAAATAATATAAAAAAAGAGAAAAAAAAAAAAAATATATTAATAAGAATAAGAAAAAAGAAAAAAAATAGATATATATATAACGCCCCCCCCCCCCAAAAAAAAAAAAAAAAAAAAAAAAACGTAGAACAAAAAAACAGGAAGAGAAAAAGTAAAAAAAATGAAAGCAATTATTTTTGAAATTTTAAGCACACGAAACATTTTGATACGAAGTTTGAAATGTGGATGTCTTTGATCATTCGAACTTTTCCCCTCACCCAAATTTAAAAGACCACTCCCTGTTATTTTTTTTAAAGGGCATTCAAATTCTGTTGTTTTTTTTTTATCTCTCTCCCCCCCCCTTTTTTTTATTCTCTCTCTCTGTGTCTTCTCTTTTCTTTTTCGCTTACGTATTTTTACTTTCTTTTCTCTGTCTTTTTGCCCTGTCTGTCTGTCTCTGTCTGTCTCCCCTCTCTTTCTTCTATCTTTTTTTATCTTCTATCTATCTCTATCTACTATATCTATCTATTTATTTTCTCTCTTTCTCTCTCTCTTTTTCCCTTTCTCTCTCTCTCTCCTCTCCTCTCTCTCCTCTTTCGCCCCTCTCCTCCTCTTTCTCTCTCTCTCTTCTCTCTTCTCCTCCTCCCTCTCTCTCCCTCTCTCTCTCCCCCCTCTCCTTTCTTTTCCTCTCTCTCTCTCTATCTCTATATCTATCTATATCTATCTATCTAAAAATACGGGTATATTTGCATTCTTTTGCTTCCCCTTCTTTGTTAATTAACCCCTGTTCAGAATGAATGTTTAAAGTGTGGGGTTTTCCCCACCTCCAAGCGAAGTTTCAGTGTTAATCCTTGTTATCTTCTTTTTTTTTTTTTAAATTTTCCCCATTTTTTTTGGGGTCCCTCTTGCGAATAAATGCCACGGTGTTTGTTTTTTTTAGTTTTTTTTTTTTACGTTTTTTTGAGTGTATGTCTGTTCTTTCCCTCAAAGGTTTATGATGACACACCTGGATATGTTCTTTGATTTTTTTTATGTCTGTTTAATAACCTTGTTGATTTTTTTCCCCTTTTTTGTATATTTTAGATATTTTAGGTTTTTTTTTCCAGTGCTATTTTTGGGTTAGGAGGGCCCTTTTTCTATCAAGATCCTGTAATATTTTCAAAAAATAACCTCTATGCTTATTTTTACTTTTTTCTTAAAAACTAAAATCCCGTAGATGATTTTCATAAAATAAACCCCTATGCATTATTCTTAAATTTTTTTTTTAAAACTAAAACCCGTAGATGATTTTTATAAATAACCTCTATCATTTTCATTCTTTTTTTTTTAAAACAAAATCCATCGAAATATTTCGTCCCCGTGTGTCAACAGGAAACCCCTTTCCGTATTTAAAATATTCTCTATTACGAAAAAAATATTCTCTCTATTGAGGTAAGTAGTCTCCTACTTGGTTCCTGCTACGCTTGATTCATAACTTCTATAATGACGTTTAGTTGCAATGACGTAGAGTTGCAATGAATTAGTTGCATGAGTAGATTTCAATGATATATTTGCAAAATAATGTTGCAATGGGGTATAGTTGCAAAGATGTTTTTGCAATGACGTGAGTTGCAATGAACGTACGTTACTGACGTATTGTTTCGTGACGTAGATTTGCATTACCTATAGTTGCAAGGGGTAAGTTGCAATCTAGAGTTTTCAATGACATTAGCTGCTTGAGTGCTAGGGACGACAGACAATTTTTCGAGACTTTGATTGCTCGGGATGGTCAGCGTCTTACAAAAACACCGTCTGTTTCGAGAAAATATAGCACGGGGCTCCCCAAAAGGGGGTGTGATGATATGTATGCTTGGTTAGTATTTAAAAAAAAGTAATTTAAAAGGTTTTGAGCAGAGAGATTTCTTTTTTCTTTTTCTCTTGTGCATTTTTGGTCTTTTAGTTTATAACGAGAATGTGTCATATCCCAAAAAAATTAATAAAAATTTAAAAAGTTCTAGAAAAAACATACTTTTTTCCCTGTTTAACAGTTTTTTTTTGCTCGTCTTCCAAAAGATCGATTTGGCAAAATAACTTCCGACGAACTATCCTGCTCATTAAATTTCCGTTGCAATGTCTTGCCTGACCTTTAACCTTAATTTTTACTTCTTTGCAAGTTTTCCCCTTTCCAAAGCACCTGTAGTTTTTTTTGCAATAATGTCCCCACGAGTTTTCTGTCTCGGCGTGATCACCCCCTCGCAAAATTTCCCCCACACGATAGTTAAAACAAAATTCTCTCCATTCTATATCTTTTCCCTAAGGCTTGTGGGCAGTCTACTTATTTCCTAATTTCCTGGCATTATCTTTAAACGAAAACCTTTTCATACAACTCAAACCCGCTCTCACTTCCTCGAACTTTTTTCAGAAAGGTATGAACGAGAAAAATATCTTTACAAAACAAGAGATTATTAAACCCGGTTTTGATTATAAATTAGCCAGAAAACATGCTTTTTACCAAGAATATGAAAAACCCCCCAAAAACTCTCTTGTATCATGTTGATATTTTTCTCATTCCTCCTTTTTCCCCTTTGGCAAAATGAATACGGTTCTTCCCGGACGTGGCTTCGCCTCCTCCTCTCACGATTTAAAAGCTGCTTCTAGAATTTTAGGATTTCTAAGTTATGAAGCCGCTGGCCAAAAAAAAAGGGAAAAATAGGAAAATTTTTCATAGTTTCTGTCCTTTGAACTTTGCTACGTAAAAAAGGGTTTCCCTGTGCTCCCCTTTAAACAGGCTCTTCGATCGTATCGGGCACTGTAACAAAAATTGTTTAACAACTTTAAATCTAACTAAAATAATAATAAAAAAAAATACATACTACTTGTCTGTTTATTAAAATTAACCCCCCTTTTTATATATTTTTTTTTAGAACACTCGTCATAACTCTTTATTCTTCCACTTTTTACTCCGTCGTGGCGTACCTTTACTCAAAATTCGTGGCTTTCTTCTAAAGTGGTCTATCGTTACTCCGCTGAAATATTCACCCTCATAAAGGTAAAAAAGAGAGAAAGAAGAAAAAAAGCTTTTCCTGTATTAACCCCCATCCCCTCCTTCACTCTCTCGCTCTCTCTCTCTCTTTCTTCTCTTCTCTATTTATTTCTCTCTCCTATTTCCTCTCTCTCTCTTTTCTCTCTTCTCCCTCTCCTCTCTCTCTTTCTTTCTCTTTTTCTCTCTCTCCCTCCTCTCCCTCCTCTCCTCTCCTCCTCTTCTCTCTCTCTCTCTCCCTCCTCCTCCTTCTTCTTCTCCTTCCCCCTGTTTTATTCCCTCCCTCCCCCTCCTCCTCCTCCTCCTCCTCCTCCCCTCCTCCTCCTCCCCTCCTCCTCCTCCTCCCCCCATTCTCCTTCTCCATCTCCTTCTCCTTCTTTCTTTTTCCTCCTTCTCCCCCTCCCCCCTCCCCTCCTCCACCCTCCTTCTCTTCTCTTTCTCTATCTCCTTCTTCTATTTCTTCTTCTTCATCTTCTTCTACTTTTTCATTCTTTTCTCCTCCTCCTTCTCCTCATCCTCTCCCCACCCTTTTCCCCCTTATGCCTTTGGTTTTGTCTTCCCTGCTAATTCCACGCTCTCGAATCCAGGAGCTGAGAAATCCCCCCTCCCCCCTTTTTCCCCCTTCCCCGCCCCCCCCCCCCCCCCCCCCCCCCCCCCCCTCCTCCCCCCCCCTCCCCCCCCCCCCCCCCCTTCCCCCTCCCCCCCCCTCCCCCCCCCCCCTCCCCCCCCTTCCTCCTCCCCTT
>NC_051401.1:47125121-47130121 GCF_015228065.2 Penaeus monodon | reverse complement strand
TTTTCAAACCCCCCTTTTTTTCCCCCCCCAAACCCCCCCTTTTTTTTTTTCCCCCGGGTTTCCCCCCCCCAATCCTTTTCCTTTTCCCCCCTTTTTTTTCCCCCCTTTTTTTTCCCCCCTTTTTAAATTAAAAACTTTTGTCCCCCAATTTTTAAAAAAAAAAGGGGGGGGGGGGGGAAAAAAAAAAAAAATTTTGGGAAAAAACCACAAAAAAAAAAAAAAAATTTAAAAAAAAGAAAAAAATTTTGGCCCCTTTTTTTTTTAATTTAAAAAAACCAAAAATTTTTGGTTTTAAAAAAAAAAAATTTAAAAAAAAATTAAAAAAAAAATTTAAAAAAAAATTTTTTTAAAAAAAAAATTTTTTTAAAAAAAATTTGAAAAAAAATTTAAAAATTTTTTTTTTTTTTGGGGGTTTGTGTGGGGTGTTTTTTGTTGTGTGGCTGTGTTGTGTGTGTGTGTGTGTGTGGTGTGTTGGTGTGTGTGTGTGTGTGTGTGTTTTGTGTGCGTGTGTGTGTGTTTTGGGATTAACAAGTCTTGAGGAAGAGGAAGAAGCTAGATAAATGATGATTAAAGAGACAGAATCTCGATTGAACGAGGATTAATCAGTTGATCAGTCAGTCAGTTAATGAATTATCCAGTCAGTCAGTTACGCATTCACCCAGTCAGTCAGAAGTACAGTCATTCATATATCTGTTAGTCAGTTAGCTACTCAGTCAGTCCGACAGTCAGTCAGTTACCTAGCCAGTCAGTCAAAGATTCGGCCACCAATCAACCAGCCAATCACTTAGCCAGTCAGTCTGTCAGTCAGTTAATCTGTCAGTCAATTTTTCAGTCAGTCAGTCAGTCAATTAAACAGTCAGTCAATTAATCAGTTAGTCAGTCAGCCTGTCAATCTGGCATCCAGTCAATCTGTCAGTCAGTCAGCGAGCCAGCCAGTCAATCTCTCGTCAATCAATCAGTCAGTCAGCCAGTCAATCTATCAGTAGTCAGTCAATCATCCAATTAGCCAGTCAATCTGTCAGTCATTCAGCCAGTCAGACTGCCATCCAGTCAATTTGCCAGTCAGTCAGCCAGTCAATCTGTCAGTCAGTCAGCCGGTCATTCTGTCAGTCAGTAAATCAATCATTAATCAATCAATCAGTCAGCTAACCAGTCAATCTGTCAGCCTGTCTGTCTGTATGTCTCTCAGTTAAACAGTCAATCAATCAGTCAGTCAATTAATCAGTCAGTCAGCCAGCCAATTTGTCCGTCAGTCAGCCAGCCAGTCAATCTCTCAGTCAATTAATCAGTCAGTCAATCATCCAGTCAATTTGTCAGTCAGTCAATCAATTCAGCCAGCCAGTCAATCTGTCAGTCAGTAAGTCAACCAGTCAATATGTCAGTCAGTGATTCGGTCAGTCAATCACTCAATCAGTGAGTCAGTCAGTCAGTCAATATGTCAGTAAGTCAGTCAGTCAGTGAATCAATCAATCAGTCAGTCAGTCAGTCAATATGTCAGTCAGTGATTCGGTCAGTCAATCACTCAATCAGTGAGTCAGTCAGTCAGTCAATATGTCAGTGAGTAAGTCAGTCAGTGAGTCAGTCAATCAATCAGTAAATCAGTCAGTGAGTCAATCAATCAGTCAGTCAGTCAGTCAATATGTCAGTGAGTAAGTCAGTCAGTCAATCAATCAATCAGTGAGTGAGCCAGTGAGTCAATCAATCAGTGAGTGAGTGAGTCGGTGAGTCAATCAATAAGTGAGTGAGTGAGTCGGTGAGTCAATCAATCATTGAGTCAGTCAGCCAGTGATTCCCTGCAGCAGGCGAGGCGGTGGCAGCCACCTTCTGCTCCCTCCCTCTGGCGTTGACGGAGGCCAGACGCAGGGACCTTGGGGGGTGGGGGGGGGGGACGCTGCTCCGGGTGTCAGCAACCCCATTTGCATAAGGGGAGTAGCTGTCTGCCTGTCTGTCCGTCTGTCTGATTGCTCCTCCAAGGACTGTCCGGTTGATTGTTAACAGGACTTTGTTTGTTTGGCTGAGTTGCATTTTTTTTTTTTTTTCTAGTCTGGCTGTTCTTGAGACTAACTGTATGGTTGCCAGTCTGTTTAGTATCCGTCTAAATCCATGTCTGTCTGTCTATGTCTGTTTTTTTTTCGTCTGTGTGAATGCCTGTCTGTCTGTCTTTTTGTCTATCCATCCATCCGATTACTATTAAAAGTCAGACAGTCAGTCTTTCTGTTGTATCTCTCTAACACAGTCTATCCCTGCCATCCCCACCTATCTATCTACCTATCTATCTACCTGACCGTTTCGTCGACTTTATCTAACGGTCCGCTGAAGTGTAAGTGCGTGTGTCTGTCTCGTGCTCTTGCTTTGACCTTGTAAACTAATGCGTATTTGCACGCTTGGATGATGTAATTCGTAATCCGGCATCTGTAGTAAAAAAAAAAAATAGTCGCCTAATTGTAAATTAAGCCTGGCGGAGCGGCATGGCAGTCTGGTTCTCCTGTGAACTGAAGCGTCTTTCGGACTGCACGCTTTGCTTGGTGACAACTCGGGTGGAGAGGATCACGCACGCACGCACGCACACGCACACGCACACGCACACGCACACGCACACGCACACGCATACGCACACGCACACGCACACGCACACACACACACACACATACACACACACACACACACACACACACACACACACACACACACACACAACACACACACACACACACACACACACACACACACACACCAAACACACACACGAATATATATATATATATATATATTATATATAATATATATTATATATTTAAATACTAATATATATATAATAATACATATATATATATATCTAATATATATATATATATATATATATATATTATATATATATATATACATATTTTTTCCCTGTCTTTAAATAGGTCCTTCAACCTTAAGTTATCCTTTAAAAAACAAAGCCTTATTAAATATTCATCATCGTGGTCTTTCTCCTTTACAGAGAGATAGGGAGGGAGCAAGCAAATGGATAGGAGGAAAAAAAGAGAATAATAGAGAGAGAGAGAGAGAGAGAGAGAGAGAGAGAGAGAGAGAGAGAGAGAGAAGAGAGAGAGAGAGAGAGAGAGAGCGTGAGAGTGAGAGAGAGACTGATCCGGGAAGAGAGAAGAGAGAGTAAGAGAGAAATGGACAGAACTAGAGCTAAACAAGAAAACACACACACACACAACACACACACACACACACACACACACACACACACACACACACACACACACACACCACACACACACACACACACACACACACACACACACACACACACACACACACACACACACACACACAACACCAACACACACACACACACACACACACACAACACACACACACACACCCAAAACACACACGCGACACACCCCCACACACACACAACACACACTCACACACTCACACACTCACACACTCACACACACACACACACACACACAAGGGTTGGGCATCTCGCATCCGTGTGGCTGTCAGCCGTCATCCAAAGTGACATCTTGAGAGCCAACCACAGGGATAAACTCCTCTCACTCGTTGGCCCTTTCGTGGCACCGGACGCTTGGCAACCGGTTTTGTGGAGGGAGAGAAGGGAGGGAGGGAGAGGGGAAGGAAGGAAAGGGAGAGGGGAGGGAGAGGGAAAAGGGAGGGAGGGAGGGAGGAAGGGAGGGAGGGAAGGAAGGGAGGGAGGAGAGGGAAGGAAGGGAGGAAAGGGAAGGAAGGGATGGGAGGAGAGGATGAAAAGAAGGGGAGGGAAGGGAGGGATGGGGGAAGGAAGGGAGGGAGGGAAGGATGGGGAAAGAGGATGAAAAGAAAGGGAGGGAAGGGAGGAGGAAGGGGAGGGAAGGAAGGGAGGAGAGGCGGAAAGGGAGGGAAGGAATAGAGAAAGGAAAGGAGGGACGGGAGGGAATTAAGGAAAGGAGTGATGAAAAGGGAGGAGAGGAAGGAAGGGGAGGGAAGGGAGGGAGGAAAGGAGGGAGGGAATTAAGGAAAGGAGTGATGAAAAGGGAGGGGAGGAAGGGAGAGAGGGAAGAAAGAGAGAGAGAAGAGGAGGGTGGGGCGGATTAAGGAAAGGAGGAATGAGAAGGAAGGGAGGGATAGGGAAGGGAAGGGAAAATAGGGAATGAGGAAGGGAGAGTGAAAAGCAGGGATGGGAAGGAGGGAAACAGGGAAGGAGGAAGGGAGAAGGAAGAGAGGGAGAAGGCGAACCTGTAAGCCGCTTTCTCCCTTCCTCTATCTTCCTTCCCCCACTCCCTTCTCCTCTTTCCACCTCTCTCTCTCTCTCTCTCTCTCTCTCTCTCTCTCTCTCTCTCTCTCTCTCTCTCTCTCTCTCTCTCTCTCTCTCTCTCTCTCTCTCTCACTTCCCATTCTTTTCCTTCTCGATTCTCCCCTTCCCCTGACCATCCTTTAATCTCCTCTCCCTTCCCCCCTTCACCTCTCTTTCACTCCCTCCCTCTCTTCCCCTCTTCCCTCCCTTCCCCCTAACCCCCCCTCACCCCTTTTTTTACCCCCCCCCCCTTTGCCACCTCCTCCATCATCGCCTTTTTCAATTGTCTTCGTCATTTTAACCGCAGGAGACAACCCTGACTTATGCTAATCTGTCTATCATTCGCTTGTCAGTGGGACCTCCCTCGACGGTTGGGGGGGGAGAGGAGGGGGGAGGGGGAGGGAGGGGGAGGGGGAAGAGGAGGGGGAGGGGAGGGAAGAGGAGGAAGAGGAGGAGGAAGGGAGGAGGGAAGGGAGGGAGAGAGGGGAGGAGGGGAGGAAGGGGGGAGGGAAGGGAAGGAGAGGGGGAGGGGAAGGGAAGAGGAGAGGGGGAGGGAGGAGGGGAAGAGGAAGGAGGTGGAGAGGGGAGGGAAGAGGAGAGAGGGAGAGGGGAGGGAAGAGGAGAAGGAGAGGAGGGGGGAAGAGAAAGACAGACAGACAAACAGATAAAGGCAGAGACAAACACTGAAAGATAAGTAAATTGTAAC
>NC_051401.1:47115121-47120121 GCF_015228065.2 Penaeus monodon | reverse complement strand
CCTCCTCCTCCCCTTTCCCCCGCCCCTCTTCTTTTCCCCTCCCCCCCTTTCCCCCTGCCTTTGGGGTCCCTCCTTTCCCCCTTTCCTTTTTTTCCCCCCTTTTTTAATTCTTCCCCCCTTTCCCCTTTTTCCCCCCCCTTTTTCCCCCCCCCCCCCATCCTTCCCCCCCTTTCCCCCGTTTTTGCCTTTTTCCCTTTAAAAAATTTTTTTTCCCCCCCTTTTTTCCCCTTGGGCCCGGGGCTTTTTGGGGGCTATTTTTCCTTCTTTTTCTCTTTCTTTCTCTTTCTCTTCTTCTTCTTCTTCTTCCTTTCTTTTTTTCTTTTTCCTCTCTCCACCACCCCCCCCCCCAACCCCCCCCCACCCCCCCCCCCCACCCACAAAACACACACACCACACCAACACACCCCACACACACACAAAAAAACCCCCCCCCAAAAACCCCCCAAAAACCCCCCCCTAAAAAAAATATATCTAAAATAAAATATATATTTTATATATATTTTATATATATATATATATATTATATTATATATATAAAATAATATATTATATATATTTTACCATTTTATATAATAAAATATATAATATATTATATAATATATTATAAAAATTTTTATGTTTTTTTTTTTTTTTGTGTTTTGTGGTTTTGTTTGTTATTATAATAATAAAATATAATATTATAATATATTATATTATAAAATTTTATTATATTATTAATAATATTTTTTAATATAATTAAAATTAATTTTTTAAAATATAATTTTATTAATTTTAATAAACCTTTAATTTTTGTTTAAACAAAATTAATACCCCCGAAAAAGCAAAAAATTTTTAAATTTTTAAATAAAAGAATCTATTTATTTTTTTTTTTTTTTATTTTCTTCCCTTTTAAAATTTTCTTTTTTTTTTTTTTTTTTTTTTTTTTTCCTTTTCTTTTTTTTTTCTTTTTTTTAAAATTTCAATTTTTTTTTTTTCTTCCCCCTTTTTTTCTTTCTCTTCTTTCCCTTTTCTTCCCCTTCTTTTTCCCTTTTTTTTCCTCTTTCCCCTTTTTCTCTCCCCTTTTCTCTCTCTCTCTCTCTCTTTTTTCCCCCCTCCCCCTCTTCCTTCTCTCTCCCTCTCTCTCTCTTCTCTTTTCTCTCTCTCTCTCTCCCCTTCTCCCCTCTCTCTCTCTCCCCCTCTTTTCTCTCTCCCCCTCCCCTCTCTCTCTCTCCTATCTCTCTCCCCTCTCTCTCTCTCTCTTTCTCTCTCTCTTTTCCTCCCTCTCTCCCTCTCTTTTCCTCTCTCTCTCTCCTCCCCCTCTCTTCTCTCTCTCTCTCTCTCTCTCTCTCTCTCTCTTCTCTCTCTTTCTTTTTTTTCTTTTTTTCTTCTTTTTCTATTTAGAGAAACAGCAAAAAAATTTTTAATTTTTTTCAAACCCCTTGTTTTTTATAAGGGCCCCCTGGGGGACCCCCCGTCCGCCCGTCTGTCTGCTTGCTTGTCTGCTTGCTTGCTTGTTTGCCTGCTTGCTTGACCTTTGCCTCGGCGTTTCTTGTACAAACCCTTCCCTTCATCTTGAGAATTATCGTTGCTTGCTTCTTGTCTCTTCACTTTGTTCGTGATTTTGGGTGTGTACTTGCTTTTTCCTTTTTGTTTTCCTTCGTTTTGTGTGTGTGCGTTGGGGGGGGGGGGGTTTGTGTGTGTGTGTGTGTGTGTGTGTGTGTGTGTGTGTGTGTGTGTGTGTGTGTGTGTGTGTGTGTGTGTGTGTGTGTGTGTGTGTTTATGTGCCTGTTTGTGTGTGTTTTTGTTTATTTGTGTGTGTGTTTTTGTGTGTTCGTGTGTTTATGTTGGTTGGTTTGTGTGTACGTGCGTATGTTTTTGTTTGTTTGTGTGTTTGTGGTTGTTTGTGTAAGTGTGCGTGTGTGTGTATGTGACTCTTAGCTTTCAGTATGCGCGTGTGATTGTTTGTGTGTGTGTCGAGGCAGAGAGAGAAAAAAAAAGAGTGAGAGACAAAGGCAACGACACAAACTGAGAGAGAGAGAGAGAGAGAGAGAGAATGAGCGAGAGAGAAAGAATGAGCGAGAGAGAGAGAGAGAAGAGAGAGAGAGAGAGAGAGAGAGATGAGCAGAGATGCAGTATATTTAGATAGAAAAAAAAATATATATATCCACAGAAAGATATCCAAATAGATACGTCAGTGTTTATATTTCTCTCTTATTTCCCCCTCCCCCCCACTCACCTCCCCCTCCCCCCCACTCACCTCCCCTCCCCCCCACTCACCCTCCCCCTCCCCCCCACTCACCTCCCCCTCCCTCCACTCACCTCCCCCCTCCCCCCACTCAACCTCCCCCTCCCCCCCTCACCTCCCCCCCCCCTCCACTCACCTCCCCCTCCCCCCACTCACCTCCCCCTCCCCCCTCTTATTCCCTAACAGTTACAAACTTAGATGAAAATAACGTCTTTTAGAGAGAGGGAAAAAAGCTATTCCCCTCTACCCATACCCCCATCCCTTTACCCCCCTCACCCCCACCCCCAGCCACCCCTAAACTCCCCCTCTCCCCCCTCACCTCCACCCCCACCCACCCCTAACTCCCCTCTCCCCCCTCACCCCCTCTTAAACCCCTCCCCTCTGCCCCCTTCCCCCCTAAACACCCCCCCCCACACCCAATTCTACCCCAACTTGCAACAGACGAGCGTGCCAACTTACCCATGAAGACGAAAAGTTGAGTAAATGAGTAAAAATGTACGCTTGCTTCCTTTCCTCGAGCTTTGTGCGAAGCCTCCTCGCTGGGGTTTCACTTGTGGCTTACTCGTATTGAGTGAAAGCGTGCAACAGCTGACTGAAAGGAGGCAGGCGATTGGACAATAGCACCTGTTATTCCTTCTGGGTGTTTATTTCTTTATTTTCTTCTTCTTCTTCTTCTTTTTAGCTTTTTCTTTTTCTTTTTTCTCTTTTCTTTTTTTTCTTTTTTTTTTGAGGAAGGGGGGGTCCTTTTCTATTCTTTTTCTTGCTTTCTTTTCTTTTGATTTTTTTTCTTGTGTTGCGTTTCTTTCCTTCTTTGTTTCCTTTTCTTTTTTTCTTTCTTTTCTTTTCTTTTCTTTTTCTTTTCTTTCCTTTTCTTTTCTTTTTCTTTTCGTTACTTGTGTATCACTTTTATTTTATTTTCTCCTCCATCTCCTTTCTCATTCTTCTCCTATTTCCTATTTATCTCCTCTTTCCCCACTTCTTTTCTCTCCTTCTATCTCCTTCTTCTATCTATTCCCTCTTATTCCCTTCTTTCTTCCTATCGTTCTCTCTCGCTATTTTCCTCTCCTTGTAGTTCAACGAGATAGACAGATAGACCCTTCTTCAATTAAACTCACGCACGTACACGCACGTACACGCACGTACACACAAGTACACACACGTTCGCTGTGGCTCCTTCCCCTTCAGGAAACCCTTCGTGATAAGCGTTATCTAGTTTTGGGGGTAAAGAAAACAGGAAAATAAAAGCATTATTGGCAACACACTTTCGGTTCGTGTAGATTTTCGATTGTGATTCTGATATATATTTTTATTTATTTATTTATTTGTTATTATTATTATTATTATTATTTTATTATTATTATTATTTTTCCTCGTTCTCTTGTCCTTTCTTTCTTATCTCCTCTCTTTTATCATTTCTTTCACTCTTTGCCTTTTATTTTTTTTCTCTTTTTTTTCTGTATCTCTTTCTCTCCTCTATCTTTTTTTTTTCCTCGTGATTCAACACTTCAACACTAAAAACACTTTAATTATACTATCAACAAGAAACACAATATCTTTTTTCTTATTTTTCCACAATTATCTATTCGTCTTCCCCTCACACTATATTTCGCTAAATATTGTCACTGTATTTTTCGATCGTCTAATTTCGGTTTTAACGCATTTGTATAATTTTTTTTTTTCTTTTTTTTTTCCTTATCACTTATTTCACTCCCTCATTTTTCATTTCCTTTTCTCTCTCTCTCTCTCTCTCTCTCTCTTCTTTCCATCGCTCACTTTCTCCCGTTTCTTTCTCTCACACTCACGCGCGGACACAAGGCCAGACAGGCACTGAACCCCACAGTGCCATCACACGCTCACAGTGCCACTGATGCCACGCTGCCCGGCTTGCCCTTCGCTGACGGTGCCCGCTGCCCCTCCCCCCCCCTCCACCGTCTGGCCCCGTCCCCTCCTCTACCCTCTGTCCTTCCCTTCCCCCCCCCCCTCTCTCTCTCTCTCCTACTCCCCTCTCTTCAATTCTTCTTCTCGCTCTTCCTCCTTTCGCTGTAACTCTTTCTTCACCTCCTCTCTCTCTCTCTCTCTCTCTCTCTCTCTCTCTCTCTCTCTCTCTCTCTCTCTCTCTCTCTCTCATCTTCTCCTCTCTTCTTCCTCTCCTCTCTTCTCTCCTCTCTCGTCTCTCTCCCTCTTCTCCCTCCTCTTTCCTTCTCCTCTCTCTCTTCCCTTTCTGTTCTCCCGCTATTCTTCTTCTTCCTCCTCCTCCTCCTCCTCCTCTTTCATTCTTCTAACTCCTATGTCTCTCTCTTCTTGTCCCCTCTTCTCACCTTCTCTCTCACTCCGTTTCTCCTCCCTTCCTTCCCCTCCTTTCTCCCTCCTTTCCACCTCCATTCCCCTTCCTTTCCCCTCCTTTTCCCCATCCTTTTCCCTCATTTTCCCCTCCTTTCTTCCCCCTCATTCCCCCTCCTTTTCCCCCTCCTTTCCCTTCTCTCCCTAAAGCAAATGTTAGTTTTACCTTCAACTACACCATTAAGACATCCGACATTTTTTAAACATATGGGGGGGGGGTAGATTGAGGGGGGGTATGGGTAGGGGGAGGGAGGAAGGGTACGGGGGAGGGAGAGGGGAGGAGGGAGGGAGGAGTTGCTTCTGAACCACATTGCAATCAACTTTTTCTCTCCGTTTTTTTGTTTTGTTTTGTCTAAATCTCCCATCTCTCTCTCTCTCTTTCTCTTCTCTTTCTCTCTCTCTCTCTCTCTCTCTCTCTCTCTCTCTCTCTCTCTCT
>NC_051401.1:47106252-47108752 GCF_015228065.2 Penaeus monodon | reverse complement strand
ATCGATAGGGGGATCCTATACCCAAAATGCCATACAATGAACCAAACTGAGCCAGGAAAATCAATAAATAAGCTGCTCTTTTCTGCGTATCTGTGATGGGCACTCATGACATTCCCTACAGGTATCTTATCACGAATCACACAATCGCTTGGGATATACCCAAAACATGCAAGTGACTTCAAGAGGGTGAGAAGGGTGTGATTAATAAGCAAATAATGATTCTAGCTTAAACCCTAGTCCTACATTAATTAATGGACGTAACTGCGGGTCACACCGACTCGAAAGTTGCCGATTGAATGAATAACTTTACTTGTACCTACTTTCGAACGTCGGAGCAGAGATCTATTAGGCAATTTACGCAACCCCAGGTTATATCAGGCATCCCTGTACACTATGATATGGGGGAAGATCCTACGCTATACTCGAAATAATAAATTTATATAAAATCCTGTTACAAGCTTCGTTCTAACGCTAATAGAACGTGTCCCTAAGGTGTTACCAAAACAACAATAACCAAATTACGGGAAAAACGAGCAGTCCTCTCTTAGCCTTGACCAGAAGTGAAAGTGAGGCCAGGTCAAAACAAGCGGTAATCTATTGATCTTTTCCACGTCCCAGCCGACCGTAAGGGAAAGAGAAAGTGCAGTCAGGTCAAGACAGTACAAGATGCTACAAGAGGAAAAGCACATTATGGGAGAAGAAGGAAGGGAACAGAAATAAAGAGGCCCAAAACGTGTACTCACATGGTTCTGCAGACATGTTGATAAGCGGGTCAAGTGGTTCTTCAGAGACGGCATGTCCGTGTTGCAAGCCAAAAGAATGCAACAACCATCCTGCCACCAGACTATAAGAGGCTATTGGTGAACAGTAGTGGTAGTCAACATACTTACAACTCACTACACATGTAAAGGGGACACACACTATGACGATGCCTTAGGGTAAAGCAGTGAGCGCGGGGTCATTTGATGGGTCAACCTGCCCTGAGGGCAAAGGCTGGGCCGACCTTACCGCGTCGGGCGCTGGGCACGAACTGTCGTTCAGGCGTGGCCAGATAAAATCGTCATCTATGCTCTCGCTGAGTCGACGGTTCCTATTTTGGACTTGGTAAACGTGGTAAACAGCCACTCAGTCTATGGGTAAAATGGCTTACAGAAATATGCTTATGTATATGTCATAGTAATAAGCAAGTTTGGCTGGTCAATGCATATATGACTCGTTGTGGGATGCAACAACCACCCTGCCACCAGACTATAAAAGGCTGTTGGTGAACAGTAGTGGTAGTCAACATACTTACGACTCACTACACATGAAAAGGGGACACACGCTATGACGATGCCTTAGGGTAAAACAGTGAGCGCGGGGTCACGTGTCGGGTCAATCCTTCCTGAGGGCGAAAGCTGGGCTGACCTTACCGCGTCGGGCGCTGGGCACGAA
This sequence comes from Penaeus monodon, assembly GCF_015228065.2. NCBI lineage: Eukaryota > Metazoa > Arthropoda > Malacostraca > Decapoda > Penaeidae > Penaeus > Penaeus monodon. The sequence continues at coordinate 47,107,318 of NC_051401.1, read as the reverse complement.
CTGTCGTGGTCAGATAAAATCATTATCTATCCTCTCACTGCGTCGATGGTTCCTATTTTGGACTTGGAGCCACGTGGTAAGCAGCCACTCGGTCTATTGGTAAAATGGCTTACAGAAATAAGCTTATGTATATGCCATAGTAATAGGCAAGTTTGGCTGCCCAACGCATATATGACTGTTATGGGGATCACTAAAGAACGGAGATGCTGCGCTTAGCTCTATGTATTGAGGATCCACATGGCACTACAGATGGTTGTATACCATCTAACTTTGCCGTTAGATGGCGTACAAGAACGAAAACATACTCTTACATGGGTGACTGAACAAAATAGAATTTTGCTTTAGTTTAAGTAATATGAGGTATATTATAAATACATGAAATAAAGTATCCTTATACTAATAACCATCTTTGATTACTCTAACACCCCATCTTAATTAAAGATGGGTATGTGATCTGAGAATCTATCCCCTGATACACTTAAAACTTCCAACTTCTTCTGGTTTACAGGTTTTGTACATGTATCAGCTGGATTTTGCTGTGTAGGAACATAAAATAACTTTACATTACCTTTCTCTACTTCATCTCTAATGAAATGGTAACGAATATCAATGTGGTTTGATCTTTGTGATTTACTGGATTTTTGGCAAGATTAATAGTACCTTGGTTATCAACTCCTAAGTCTACAAATTTTAGCTTAAATCCTAATAGATCAGATACAATTTGTCTTAGGAACTTTGCTTCCTGAATGGCATAAGTAAGGGCCATGTACTCTGCTTCACAAGATGAAAGTGCAACTGTATGTTCCATGATATAAGTGGTCCATCAATATGTAATTGAAAGCAATATCCTGATATGCTTTTTCTGTCTTCTGATGATCCCCAGTCTGAGTCACAAAATCCTTGGAGTTGAACTGGCTCATCTGACTTTCTAAATGTAAGACCATATGTCATGGTGCCTTTCAAGTATTTAAGAATGTGCTTAGCGGAATTTAGTTGAGCTTTTGTGGGTTTTTGACATATATTGTGAAAGTTTTGTAACCACATAGTACAAGTCTGGTCTAGTACC
>NC_051401.1:47093752-47096252 GCF_015228065.2 Penaeus monodon | reverse complement strand
TCTTCTCCCTAACATTCTCCTCCCTCCTCCTACTTCCTTTCGTTTACAGGATTCCCATTCTCATCCTCTTCCTTCCTCTCTCACGTTGCCACTCCTTCTTCCTCCTTTCCTCCCCTTCCTCATCTTCCTCCCTCCCTTCCTCTTCTTCCACCCCTTTCCTCATCTTCCCCTTCCTTCCTTCCTTCCTCCCTTTCTCATCTTCCCTTCCTCCCCTCCCTTCCTTTCTCCCTTTTTCTCTCCCCCCCTTCCTCCCCTTCCTACCTTTCTCCCTTTCTCATCTTCCCCCCCCCTTCCTCCCCTTCCTACCTTACCTGGGATCTGTGGGGACAAATCGACCGAGATCTTGTCGAACTCCGTTTCGATCTCGACGTCCGAGAGAAGCCAGACCTTCTCGACACCTGATTGTCGTTCCGCTCACTTTCGTCTTGTTAACGCACTCGGTTAGTCTGGAGGCAAAGTGCAAGGGTGGTCATTTTTGCAAGAGGAGGGGAGAGCGTATGATGAAGAAAAGGAAAGATAATAAGAAGAGATAGATAGGAAGAGAGAAAAAGTAAAATAAAGTGCAAGGATGGTCATTTTTGCAATAGGAGGGGAGACCGTATGATGAGGAAAAGGAAGGATGAAAAGATGAGATAGATAGGAAGAGAGAAAAACAATGAGATAGAAAGGAAGAGAGAAAAACAATGAGATAGATAGGAAGAGAGAAAAACAATGAGATAGATAGAAGAGAGAAACAATGAGATAGAAAGGTAAGGAGAAACATGAGATTAGCTGAGAGAGAAAACAAGAGATAGGGAAAGGAAGAGGAAAAACAATGAGATGATAGCAAGAGGAGAAAATGAGATAGATGCAGAGAAACATGGGGAAGAAGGAAGAGGAAAAACAATGAGATAGAAAGGAAGAGAGAAAAACAATGAGATAGAAAGGAAGAGAGAAAAACAATGAGATAGATAGGAAGTAATAAGATAAAGAGCAAGGATGATCATTTTTACAGGATGAGAGGAGAGCCTATGATGAAGAAAAGGAAAGATGAAAAAGGAGATAGATAGGAGGAAAAATACATTCGAATAGAAAATGAAATGAAAAAAGTGAAGGAATGAGAAAATTAATTTGCATGAAGAGAGAGAAGGAAGAGATGGGAGGAAGAGAGGAGAGAAGAGAGAGAGAGAGAGAGAGAGGAGAGAGAGTGGAGAGTAGAGAGAAGAGAGAGAGAGAGGAGAGAGAAGAGAGAGAGAGAGAGAGCAGAGAGAGAGAGAGAGTCGAGAGAGAGGAGAGAGAGGAGAGAGGAGAGGGGGGAGAGGAGAGACAGAGACAGACAGACAGACAGACAGACAGACAGACAGACAGACACAGACGACACAACAGACACACACACACACACACACACACACACACACACACACACACACACACACACACACACACACACACACACACACACACACACACACACACACACAACACACACCCACACACACACACACAACACACACACGCGCGCGCGCGCGCGCGCGCGAAGTGAAAGAAGGAAAGAAAGAAGAAGAAGAAAAAAAAACGAAAACAACTTACTCCTTAAATAGAAGACTCTGGAGGTGCTCAGCTTGGACGAAACCACTCCTTGCTTTTATCCTAAAGAACGAACTTTCATCGCGAATCACCTGTGCAATATTGCAAAGTATGGTAGAGAAATAATCATGGCCATCCTTATCACATGAGCTTACAACACACACACACACACACACACACACACACACACACACACACACACACACACACACACACACACACACACACACACACACACACACACACACACACACACACACACATATATATATATATGAATGAAGGAATGAATATATGTATGTATACGTGTGTGTGCGTGTGCGTGTGCGTATGCGTGTGCGTGTGCGTGTGTGTGTGTGTGTGTGTGTGTGTGTGTGTGTGTGTGTGTGTGTGTGTGTGTGTGTGTGTGTGTGTGGTGTGTGTTGTGTGGTGTGGTGTGGTGTGGTGTGGTGTGTGTGTGTGTGTGTGTGTGTGTGTGTGTGTGTGTGTGTGTGTTCCTGTATTTATATATTTGTATATATACATAGATATTATTGTATCCCTATGTATATTCATTAGGTCTTAAGCATTTTAAGCCCACTGTTTGCCATGCAAAAATCTCTTTGTGAGCCCTCTGTGTCATGCAAAAACGTATTATTTTATACAAGTAAAAAATTTCATTGTCCTCTGTTATACAAAAATGCCCTTTGCCTTCTTCCCATTCACACACACACACACACACACACACACACACACACACACACACACACACACACACACACACACACACACACACACACACACACACACACACACACACACAGAAAAAAAATCCTTCCGTTTTCTGTCATGCAAAAAAATCCTTCCGTTTTCTGTTATGCAAAAAATGAAAAAAAAAAAGTGTCGTACAAACACATTCCTTCCATTTTGTCGTGAAAAATACAACAACTGAATC
>NC_051401.1:47074327-47076152 GCF_015228065.2 Penaeus monodon | reverse complement strand
AAAATCCAATTGGGGTGCAGACCCCGGAGCGAGCAAATAGCAATGGCTGTTTGCTCTAGTACTGCAGAATAATGGCCAGCGGTGTGCAGATCAGCACACGCATCCGAGATCAATCCAGAGCTAAACAGTCTGCCGTGCCATCACACCGGCACCTGAAGGGCATCCCCCACCCTCATCCCACCTCCTGAAATCCCACGTGAATTTAATAGTGCGACAAATATCCCCCTGACAATTGACACCCGCGGTACGGCCACGAGCCTGTCCCTCCCTGCTCGGCTCAGGTCTCGTCGGAGTTTCATCACTCTTCGAGGTCTTAGAGCTTAGAGGGGGAGGAGGAGGAGGAGGAGGAGGAGGAGGAGGAGGAGGAGGAGGAGGAGGAGGAGGAGGAGGGGGAAGGAGAAGAAGAAGAAGAAGAAGAAGAAAGAAGAAGAAGAAGAAGAAGAAGAAAGAAAAGAAAAGAAAAGAAAAGAAAAGAAAAGAAAAGAAAAGAAAAGAAAACGTGTCAGAGCTAAGGTCGCAAAACCCGGCGATCATCTTTAGCGGTGGGGAAATAAATCCGGCTTTTGAGTGCCCATGAGGCGAACCGATACAGACTCTATAAACACATCCAACACAAATGTCCACTAGGCCCTCGAGTCTCCGACGGAAATCTCAAGGAGGCTAAGGACAGTGCCAGGAGATGGAGTGAGGGATGGCGCGATGTGCTATGGTGGTGAATGATTTGCGGTAATTAAGACTGGTCCTGACTCTCATCCCACATAGAGAGAGGTTGGAGAAACTTTGTGTGGAGAACAACACGCCATGATTTGCCCAGCCAAATGTGTGTAGATTTTGTTTATTTTTATTTCTATTTTTTTTACTTATTAATATTTTTTTTAAGGTGTAAACAGAGCAGCAAAATTAGTCAAAGGAGACAATTCCCATTGCGCCAAGGAAGACAATTCCCATTGTGCCAAGGAATAAATTGAAAGTGGAGCCATAGATCAAAGTAAAGTGTACACAAGAAAAATTGTGAAGTTAGATGGGAAGGATTGTCTAAGGATGTACGTAGGGGACAGGGAGGGTGGTAAAGTTAACAGTTTAATTAGGTTTGTAGACGAGAATATTCCTTATTTTCACCGCTAAGATTTATAATTTAGATTACGATATGCCACCTGATTATTTTTACATGATGACAGAATAAAAGAAATTGGGTAAAACTGTTCCCATGACCATTGCATCGCAAATGCTTAACAGAGGAATAAATTCAAGCTATGCAACGAGTCTTATTGAGACCATAAGTCATCACGTTAAATTTAAGTCAATTTCGGTTTTCCAATCTGTTTCCCAGACTCCCTGGTGGCGGTGGTGGTGGTAAGGAAGTAACATTTTCGTTTGTACAAGAATTGCTCTTGATATAATGGCAACAAAAATTTTGTAAGAATGTATTTTTAGATTTTATATGAAAAAGTGAACATAGGTGACGTTTAAAATTTTTAACCAACATTTTATGGTAAAAGTTTTGAAAATGTGAGTTCGACATAAACTGTATATGTGTATAAAATATATATATATATAAATATATATAATTATATATATAATATATATATATATATAAAAATTATATAATATATACATATATATTATAATATATTATAAATATATATATATAATAAAATATATATATATTATAATATATTATATATATTAATATCTATATTTTATATTATAACACAAACACACCCACACACCACACACCACACACACACACACACACCACACACACACACACCACACACACCACACACATTAAAATAGAATATATTGTATATATTTATGTATATAC
>NC_051401.1:47056827-47064327 GCF_015228065.2 Penaeus monodon | reverse complement strand
GTGTGCGGGCGCGCGCGCGCGCGCGCGCGTGTGTAAGCGCAGTAACTCCGTATTTTCCTGATCCCCACAACGAGTCATATATGCATTGACCAGTCAAACTTGCTTATTACATACAGAATAGATGAATTCTTCTGCCGTATCAACAGGTTATGGGCCCAGATTTAAGCAATTTGATTGTAATGCGGGTAATTATGACTTGTGGGAAGAACATTTTCACGGCACTTTGTATGTTATGAAACTAGATCTCGCGTTTGGTAAGTATGCTACAGAACGCCCAGATGGTTATACTCTGGAAGATGCCAAAAGGACAATCTACAGTTATCTAACAGGTTATCTTGACAGACCGTCACTTGGCATGATAAAACGTGAAGCAAGAGGAGACAGCGTGAAAGCTTTGGCAGTGCTACGGAAGAGAGAAACAAACCACAGGTTGTATGCTTTATGGCGGTTATTCAGAAACAAAAGACTAGAAGATGGCAGTGTTACAGAGTATCTATCGTCCATGGAAGAGATAGTAGCAGCATTAAGAGAATCAGGTGAGAGTGTTAGTGATCGTCTCTTAGTGACAAGTACACTGAAAGGACTTCCACCGAAGTACAAGAATTTTGCAGATGTGGCTAATCAACGCGACCCTCCATGTGATTACATTGGATAAGAGACAGCCTTATTGAGTCATTAAGATCGCCTCAGAGAAAATTCTGATACAGAAAAAATAATGGTTGCCCATGGCAATATTACAGTTAAACAGAAGAGATGTTTTGTGTGGTGAACCAGGCCATTTTGCATCAAAATGTTATAAAGGTGATGAGTTTAAAACAAACATCATAATGGGTGGATGCTTCACGCGCATGGTGATGTGAAGCGATGGTGTGGTAGCCTAGATAGTGTTAAGTGCTTGCATGACTTCTCGCTTGCAGCTTCCACCCCAGGCTAGCTCAGTGCGAAAAAGGGAGCAGCTTTTGCATAAGTCTCCCCTGCCAGGTCAGAGCCTCTCCATCATCAAGACTTCTGCAGTGCCTCCTCGTGGCCACCCATGGGTAACTGGGCACCTTGCGGTCCCAGGCTAAATCTGTGGGAGATCTCGGAGCAGCAGGAGGCCCCAGAGGCAAAGTCATGGATAAATGGAACTGCTGGGGGAAGGGGTGTTGTCCCTCCCACCCAGCAAGTAAGGTGGGCTGTGGGTCCCGCTGGGAGGGCAAATGTCGGGGTGCAGGATTGGAACGAGAGTTACTCGTCCCGCCTGCACCCTGGCAGGCACCAACCCACCATGAAGCTTGTGGGGCAAAACCCTCGGGATGGGCGGTCCCACAGCCTGTCGGCGGGGGTGGCAGAGGTGGCGTGCACCCGGAGTGATCAGCCGAGGCTTAATCTCAGGCGTGCTTTCTGGGTAGGCACTTGGAACATCCGGTCCTTGCGGCAGGATGAGCGGTTACCTCTGCTATCGCGGGAATTGAAGCGACTGGGAGTTGAGGTGGCTGCCCTCTCAGAGGTGAGAAGACCTGGTAGTGGCACGATCAGTGTGAGTGGTTACACCTACTACTGGTCGGGCCGCAGCAATGGTCACCACCTCCAGCCGACTTCAGCCCTCAGTAGTTGAGGTGACACCGGTTGATGAGCGTATCATGGCACTGAGACTGAAGCATGCTTTTGGCTTCATGTCTCTTATTGCTGTATACGCTCCTACCGATGTATATAAAATTGATGTGAAAGAGGCGTTCTACGCCAAACTCGCATCTATGGTAGACAATTGCCCCTGGTGAGATATTCGCATTGTTCTGGGTGACTTCAATGCAGTATCCAGCTGTGACTGAGCTGGCTACAAGATGTCTGTCAGCCCCAGTGGCTCGGGAGCTGATCCCAGCAGCAAGAATAGCCTCCTTCTCTGGGTCTTTGTTAGGTCCCAGAAAATGAGGATCTCTGGCTCCTGGTACCAGTGCTCCAACCCGCATCGCTGGACTTGGTACAGCGATACGGGTACAGTGGCCAAGGAGATCGACCACATTCTTGTTAGCACGTGATGGAGGATCCTCTAGAACTGCAGGGTTTACTGGAGTGCCGAGATCTGTGGTATCGACCATAGGCTGGTTGTGGCTGTGGGTCCACTTCAAAACTCCCCGTCCTACCAGTGGCCACCCTAAGGTGTTTCACCTGGACAGACTAAGGGAGGAGGAGTGTGCCCGTGGGTTCACCATGACAGTCTCTGACCGATTCACAGAACTCAACAACCTGGCAGACCCAGTTGCTCTGTGGGAGCTCTTCAAGCGCATAACACTCGAAGCAGCTCAGGACTCCATTGGCGTACGCCCGAGGGCAAGGCAGAATTCCATCTCCCTGGAGACATTAGAGGCCACTGAAGCGTGTCGCAAGGCTCGGCTGCTGAATGGGAATCAAGTCTTGCGTCATTCCATGGTAGGTAGGGCTGCTGAGAAGGGACAAGGAACAGTTTATCGTGAATCTTGTTGAGGAGATCGAAGGCCATTTCTTGGTAAATGACCTTTGCCCTGCCTACCAAGCCATGAGAAAATTGAACTCTAAGCCCTCCTCACAGATGACTGTAGTCCAATCAGCGGATTCGTGAACATTGGGCTGAGTATTTTGAACAGTTGTACCAGGTAGACCCTCCAACAGTTACCTGGATGCAAGCGATGTCTCAGTGCCTGTGCTGGACCTCCTACCCTAACAGAGATTAGGCTGGCGATTTCCAAGCTGAAGAGGGGGACAGCTGCAGGCATATGTGATATCCCTGCTGAACTGCTAAAGGCTGGGGGTGAACCTATGGCTCGGGGCTTGCATGCAGTCTTGACTGCCATCTGGCAGTCCAGTACCATTTCCCTTGACCTGTTGAGGGGCATGGTCATCACTCTCTGGAAGGGGAAAGGGGATTGCTGGGACTGTAGCTACAACTGTGGCATTACACTGCTCAGCATACCGGGCAAAGTTGTCGCCCACATTCTTCTGAAACAGATGCATGACCACCAACTAAGGCATCAGAGACCAGAACAGTCTGGATTCACTCCTGGCAAGTCCACAATAGACTGACTACTAGCACTTCAAGTAATTGTGGAACACTGTCATGAGTTTGGTCGTGGGTTGCTTGCAGCTTACATCGGCCTCAAGAAAATGTTTGACTCAGTGCATCACAAATCACTGTGGGATATCCTGAGACTCAGGGAAATTCCGACACGGATTATTGGCCTCATAGCAAGCCTTTATACTGGTACCGAAAGTGCTGTAAAGTGTGATGGGGGCCTGTCAAACTTCCCTGTTAATTCAGGGATGAGGCAAGGCAATGTCCTTACACCAACACTTTTCAACACCTGTATGGACTAGATAATGTTCAGAGCTACTATCCAAAGTCAGTGTGGAGCAACACTGGGCAATATCAAGGTCTCAGACCTTGACTTTGCCAATGATGTTGCTATCCTATCTGAGTCCCTAGAATCACTGGTGGCAGCTCTTGATGCATTTAGCAATGAGCTGAAGCCCTTAGACCTAGAGGTCTCCTGGATCAAGACCAAGATTCAGGACTTTGGGGGCCTATTAGGGGAACCTGTTCAGTCGATCCATGCTTGCAGCTAGGACGTTGAAGTCACAGAGTTTTATGTACCTTAATAGTATAGTCCATATCTCTGGGCTGTCAGACCAATAAGTCAGTAGATGGATTAGTCTGGCAACAGGAGCCATGAACTCGATCAACAAGAGCATTTGGAGATGTCAGTACCTATGCAGAAGGACCAAGCTACATGTCTTCAAGGCCTTGATACTGCCAGTTTTGCTCTATGGAAGCGAAACCTGGATGCTATCTAGTGCCTTGGAGTCTTGTCTTGATGCCTTTTATAACAAGTCTCTTCACCAGATCATGGGGTACAGTTGGCAGGACCATGTGTCCAACCGACGACTGCACCGTGAGACTGGCATGGGATCTGTTACTTGCATAATCCAGGATCACCAACGCAGGGTATATGGGCACCTAGCTCGTTTCCCCTTGGATGACCCTGCCATCAGGTTGTCTCTTCGCGAGACAACCCTGGGTGGGGGAGGTCATGGCTTGGGCAGCTCAACGAAACCTGTTACAAGGAGTTAGGGATGGGCCAAGGACCTGCCTGGAGACTTGCTATGAGGGATCCTCGTGGCTGGAAGCGAAGGGTAGATGCAGCCATGATCCCCCGGCGTTAGCCCCTTGATGATAATGTAGTAGGAGGTTTCAGATATAGTATTTCTTTTATAGATGACTACTCGGGGGCTCTTAGAATCTATCTCATTGAGAATAAGGGTGATACAGTGTATGCTATGAAGAGATATCTTGCAGAAACAGCACCATATGGAAATGTAAAAAGACTAAGATGTGGCCATGGAACAGAATTTACAAATAAGAAATTCAGAACACTCATTATAGAGAATAAGATTAAACAAGAGTTTTCTTGAACCCTACTCACCACATCAAAATCTAACAGTTGAGAGATCACACAAATCAGTTTATGACATGGCTCGATGTTTACTGATTGAATCCAAATTACCCAAAGATATGTGGGCTTATACTGTGAAAGCTGCTTGTTACACCAGGAAGATCGCCAAACATTAGCAAAAGGAATATTTTTGGAGTAAGATGTTTTGCATATGAACAAGAGAAGCAGAAACTTGATCCAAGGAGTAAGGAAGAAATATTAGTGGGCTATGATGACCAGAGTCGAGCCTATTTGATTTACTTCCCAGAATCTAAAACAGTAAAGAGAATAAGATGTATTAAGTTTATGGAAAACTTACCCAATGTAGTTGAACCACCAAATAACGAGCAAACCTCAGATGAAGATGACATCTTGGTGGAGACTAGACTTCAGCAAAAATCACTTCAAGAAAATCAAAACAAGCCACAAGATAACACAAGTGATGAAAGAAAATATCCAACTAGAGAAAGACGGAAACCCTCAAGATTAGATGACTACATTACTTATGAACTAGAAAAGATTTTGGATAGATTCAATATGTCATATTGTTATGCAAGACATATACCATGTGATCCAAGTATGATAAACACCTCAACAGTAGAATCTAATGAGTTAATTACTGCAAATCTTTACTGAGAAATAGTTGGTAGTCTCATATATACTATGACAGGTACTAGACCAGACTTGTGCTGTGTGGTTACAAAACTTTCACAATATATGTCAAAACCCACAAAAGCTCAATTAAATTCTGCTAAGCACGTTCTTAAATACTTGAAAGGCACCATGACATATGGCTTTACATTCAGAAAGTAAGATGAGCCAGTTCAACTCCAAGGATTTTGTGATTCACACTAGGGATCATCAGAAGACAGAGAAAGCATATCAGGATATTGTTTTCAGTTACATATTGATGGACCACTTATATCATGGAACAAACAGTTGCACTTTCATCTTGTGAAGCAGAGTACATGGCCTTTACTTACGCCATTCAGAAAGCAAAGTTCCTTAGACAAACTGTATCTGATCTATTAGGATTTAAGCTAAAATCTGTAGACTTGGGAGTTGACAACCAAGGTGCTATTAATCTTGCCCAAAATCCAGTTAATCACCAAAGATCAAACCATATTGATATTCGTTACCATTTCATTAGCGATGAAGTAGAGAAAGGTAATGTACAGTTATTTTATATTCCTACACAGCAGAATCCAGCTGATATATTTACAAAACCTGTAAACCAGAAGAAGTTGAAGTTTTAAGTGTATCAGGGGATAGATTCTCAGATCACATACCCATCTTCAATTAAGAGGGGGTGTTGAAATAATCAAAAAAGGTTAGTAGTATAAAGATACTTCATTTTGTGTATCTATGATATACCTCATATTACCTAAATTAAGGTGAAATTCTATTTTGTTAAGTTACCCATGTAAAAATATGTTTTCGTTCATATACACCATCTAACGGCAAAGTTTTATATCTGAAATATAAATAACCCCCTGTAATGCCACGTGGATACTCCTCAATACATAGAGTTAAGCGCTGTAACTCCGTATTTTACTAATCCCCACACCGAGTCATATATGTTTTGACCAGTCAAACTTGCATATTACATGCAGAGAAGATGAGTTCTTCTGCCATATCCACAATATATATATATATATATATATATATATATATATATATATAGAGAGAGAGAGAGAGAGAGAGAGAGAGAGAGAGAGAGAGAGAGAGAGAGAGAGAGAGAGAGATTGTGGATCCTCCTCAATACACAGAGTTAAGCGCCATATCAACAATATATATATATATATATATATATATATATATATATATATATATATTATATATATATATATATATACATATATATATATATATATATATATATATATATATATATATATATATATATATATATATATATATATATATATATATATATATATATTACATATATATAATATATATATATATATATATATATATATATATATATATATATATATATTCCCCAACACTAACTTGCTTTCTTATACTGTAATATTTACTAAAAGAAATGCTAGATTGTATGACCAGTTAGGCTTCATTTGTCACGTATGCAAAATTTACAGTGGCAGCTATTATTATTATTATTGTCATCATTATGATCATTATTCATATCATTACAATTTTGGTAATGTCATCATGATTATCATCATTATATTGCCGTTGTCTTTTTTATCACCATTATTATTATTATAGTTACATTGTTGTCATTTTCATTAATGTTATCATTATCATTATTACTGTCATCATAATTATCATTATCATTATTACTATTACTATTATTATGATGATGATGATTATTACTATCATTATTATAATTATTATTATTATTATTATTATTATTATTATTATTATTTTCTTTTTGATTTGCATTTTAAGATCAAACATCGGGTCACAACCAGTAACCTAGGATGATTGAAATTGAAAGTATAAATATATTATCAAAGGGTATAAAATGTAGATTTAACATAAAAAGAACCGAAGAACGAGTTATATTCAGTGTTTGAATGACAGACATTCAAATATTTAAGTGTTCTTTTTAAGGCATGTGCTATGCTATTCAGATTTTTTTTTTTTTTTTTTTTTCTTGACTTCTTGCAGTGATGGATCTCCAGGTATTTTCTCTAAATACTGATTAGTTCTTTTCTTTATCAGGCCGAAGGCATCAGTCACAGCAGGAATATTTTTTTTTTTTTTTTTTTTTTTTTTTTGGGGGGGTGCCACATTCTTTCCATTTTCGATTTCGAAGTCATTATATTTTGAAAGTTTTTTCAAACACTTTCGCAGAAACATTTCTGTCAGATGGCACGCTCGTATCTATGTGAGAAGGTAGGTGTTATTTTTATTGTCCTTTATAGCAATGTCTGGACGACTAGCCTGCATCTGCGTTCATTGTGTATTGGAAAGTCCCACAAGACGGTAAAATCTTGTCCCTCTGTAACTGGTTCCGGTTGGTGATCGTACGCAGTTGCTATTGGTGTTTACAGAGATCTGACAGATTTCCCAATGCAGGTAT
>NC_051401.1:47051827-47054327 GCF_015228065.2 Penaeus monodon | reverse complement strand
GGAAAAAAATAGTAAAATGAGAAAGGTAACTGGCACCTCCACTGCCTATATTATTGTCTGACGCTCGACTTCTTTGGCAGTGCGAGCTTGGCACTTCGTGTTTTCTGTGTGATCGTCTTTTGCTTATACTAACACCGAAGTCAAGGTATGTTCGCTTGAATTCCATATCATCTCGCTATAACCGTATAACACTATCGAGAGGGTTTTGTACTGCCACCGTGTCCTGTTCACTTCAGAAACCATATACAAAGGTTGCAAAGTTAATCACAGGCGTGACGAGTGCTTGCAACCGCATGCCGGAACCCTGTCCTTCAGGCAGACACTCGCCCTTCCACGTCAACATACAAAAGCGAAGGATTCATCCAAACTGTGAAGTGTCGAAGGAAAGGACCCTATTCTGCATGATGGCACAGTGCCAGAACGCAAGCAGGGGCCACCAACACACAGCGACTTTTTACAAGTAGTCAATATATATATATATTTTTTTTTCTATCTGGAATGTAAATCGTTAAATATATTACGTATAAGATAAATACATGCATATTTTGCAAATGCTATCATCCAACACTGGTGACAAGTATTTTTCATATACAAAACAAATGGTAAATATACCAAATGTTCACTATTGAAAACGCCATATCCACCCTCCCCAATATGCATGTGATCAGGTTCCATTATTGAAACTAGAGCTAAGCACGAATCTTACTCCATATATTGTAGAATATCAGATTTAACAAAAAAAAACGATAAGATACCAGTCCACCCAACTAGATTCACGCTGACGCCAGTGGTTGTTATTTGAACGTAACTTGACTCATCGCTTTCTGTTTTAAAGGGAAAGTTACGCCCGTTTTCTGAACTTAACCAAGGCTCTGACACGTGTATTGAGCGCCCTAATACAGTATACAACAGTTTGGTTTTATCGGTGCCGTGGGTTTATTGTATCGTTGTATCTGTGGCAACCCATGACAACACAGAGAGTTGCCAGCGGGGATGTTTATTTTGGTGTTTTCGTTATCATTTATGTCTGTGGGGCAGAAAGGGAGAAATGTATGTAAGGAGGAATGTTATTTTTATACAAGTAATTGGCTCTGGTTTATTGTATCCCATGTCAAGTTCTCAATAATTGTTATTTTCTGATAATTTGTGTCCTGGAACATGACGTCACACCTTCCTTGCCTTTTAAAGTTTTATCAAAGTTCTTTTTTTTGTATTATTATTATTATTATATATTTTTTTTTTACTTTATCTCCATATCTTTACCTTTCTCTCTTGTATTCTCCTTTATTTACCCTTTTTTTTATAGTTTTCTCCTTTCTCCCTTCCCTGGACTCACTCTATCTCTCTCCCTCCCTCCCTTCCTTCTTCCTTTCCTCTCTCTCTCTCTCTCTCTCTCTCTCTCTCTCTCTCTCTCTCTCTCTCTCTCTCTCTCTCTCTCTCTCTCTCTCTCTCTATCTATCTATCTATCTATCTATCTATCTCCGCATTAAAACACAAAGTGAAAGGTGTGCAAAGAGGTGGTGGCATTCGATTTGTGTGTAAATTCTCCACTGTGTATTTTACGAGGCTGCTATCAAGGAATCGACCGACGCATAACAAAACGCGCCTTCAGAATGTATTATAGTTTGCACCTTCAGTATCGAAATCTTGGGTAGTAGGAGTTGATTAGGTAGAGCAACAGATAAATACCAAAGCAGTAGAGGAGATAATATACAAAGCAATAGTCTATTTATTGTGTATATTATATCACCTGTCAGGATGATTCATAAAACTATCCCATGCATAATAAAATAACGCCGTGCAACTTGTTACCATGTGTTAAACCTCAGAAAGGATTCGCCAGCAATATAACCATGCAATATGCCACCCATTACCATATACACCATATACCGTTTATTATATACCATGTACAAACCACATAAGAGGTTCACAGCAGTTATTCAGTCATCCTTAGCACTGCAGATTCAACGGTGGTTTAATTCCGAAGTCATTTTTTCCCATATTACTATGTTCCAACGACCTTGAGCGGCATTACACTCTCGCAGTCTTCATGGATAAGAAATAAACTAGTTCCATTTAAAGTGCGAGGAAATGGAGGCTAAAGGAATCTGATCAATACTCTCACTTGAGTTGGTCGTGGGTTGGTAGGTACAAAGTATTCGGTTTCAAAAAAAAAAAAAAAAATTAGGCTTTGTTTTTGTTTTTGTTTTTATTATGAGGACAATGGTAGGAGATACGAGGGAAGTGATAGGAGTTATGAAGATTGTGATAGGAGTTAGAACAGTGATACGAGTCATGAGGACAGTGATAGAAGTCATGAGGACAACTATAGGAATCCTGAGGCCAGCGATAGGAATCCTGAGGCCAGCGATAGGAATACTGAGGACAGTGATATGAGTTATAAAGACAGTCACAGTAATCATGGCACTAATAGAAGTTCAAGAGGACGGTGAAGGTCACGAAACAAGGATTTTTTTGCGTATTCTGTAGTGACATTCCT
>NC_051401.1:47044752-47047252 GCF_015228065.2 Penaeus monodon | reverse complement strand
ATTTTTCAAGCGTTCGATGTAACTTTATTCAGGGGAGTAGTTAAATTAAGATAGCTGCAGTGTCTGAACATAAATGTTGCTAAAAACAAGGAATATCTACTTTTAAGTCTACAATACTGATCAGCAGAATTTTGATATCACCTTCGTCAATGTATCTCGCAGATACCGGAATTTAGTCCATCACATGTATAATCTACCATGAAGAAATGGTCATTTTTATCTAAGTATACGCAGTTCTGGCTGGTTCCGCCGTCGGGTTCTTGCACTTGGTCTCCATGGTCGCCCAGAACGGCGTCCCCATCTTGAACCTTCGTTCCGTCGTCCATCTGAAGACGCCTTCTCTTCAATGTCTGTGGCGCCGATCCAGTAATGGTGACCATCCAGTCCTTTTTAAAGATATAAGTGTAAACTGAGGTCTTGGTGCCTATTTTTGACAATCCAGGTATGAAATTATATGCAGAGACACAAGGACAAGTGACAGGAGCCAGGTGTTACCATTTTCTTTGATAAAGTTGACGAGGTAGTACATGAAGTTTGCGTCATCGAGCTTGACCATGTCAGCACCGACGTTAAAACACTCGTTGTACATCTCTTGCCACGTGGCAGACTGCGTGCGGAACTGTACGCAGTAATCGTAAATATTGTGGAATCCGAGAGGGCATTCTGCGACGAAAAAATTCTTGTTACTAATCAACATATCATCATCATCAGGGGGCTAACGCCGACGGGGGCGCATGGCCGCATCCACCCTTCGCTTCCAGCCACGGGGGTCCCTCATGGCAAGTCTCCAGGCAGGCCCCCAGCCCATATCTAATTCCTCGCGTCACGTCATGTCGAGCCGCCCAGGCCATGACCTCCTGGGTCGTCCCACAGACCTCCTCCACCCAGGGTTGTCACGCAAAGAGACAACCTGATGGGCAGGGTCATCCACAGGGAAACGAGCTAGGTGCCCATATAGCCTGAGTTGGTGATCCCGGATTATGCAAGTAACAGGTCCCATGCCAGTCTCTCGGTGTAGCCGTCGGTTGGTCACGTGGTCCTACCAACTGTACCCCATGATCCGGCGAAGAGACTTGTTACAAAAGGCATCAATACAAGACTCCAAGGCACTAGATAACGTCCAGGTTTCGCTTCCATAGAACAAAACTAGTAGTATCAAGGCCTTGAAGACATGTTGCTTGGTCCTTCTACATAGGTACCGACATCTCCAAATGCTCTTGTTGACTGAGTTCATGGCTCCTGTTATTCGTATTCTTATTCTTATTATTTTTACCATGATTATTATCATTAATAGTTTGACATACTTCTGTAGAAATCCACGATTCATACTCCAAAGCAACATGAATATTGATGAGCAAATGTAAGATCGACATTGAATTCTCCATTACACGGAGATTTGTTTTCAGTAAATAAAAATCCACTTAGGTGCTGTATGTAAGTACTCACGTATGTTATTATGAGATGAGCGTGCAGATCCTGTCAAGAAAACGGGTCAAAATGAGTCAACTAGTAATGCACAGAGCAATCATAAATAGAAGACAGAACCAAGAATGAAAATAATCTGCTCAAATAGTCGTGTGAATGGTAGTTACACAGAATAGTTCTTTGGCATAATAACATCTTATGTTATAATGGAGCAAAAGGCTAGACACTGTATGAGACTCCTACCCGTCAGCGGGAGCAGGTGAAGGCAGCAGGAGAACAAGGAACCTCATGGCGCGCTGCTTTTCTGCCTCCACGGGGCAATGCTGTGCCCTTTATGCTCCAGTGCGTCCCTGTGCACGTGGAAAATTGCCAATCACTGGTCTGGGTAGCAACACGAGCAGGCCAGGTGACAGGTGGCGGGAATACACACTTCTTGGCAATATCGAAAGAAATATCTAATAAACATAGACACATTACGCCTATATTTATTTATGTATATATATGTATTTATTATACATAGTATACACACACACACACACACACACACACACACACACACACACAAACACACACACACACACACACAAACACACACACACACACACACACAACAACAACATATATATATATATAATATTACCTGTAGCTCTATACACACAGAGGGTTATATATGTGTATATCTATAAGTATGCATGTATGAATAACATGAGCAGAGAAGGTGATAGATGGCATAAAGATATTTTATTTAAAGTTCCAGGAGCTGCGATAAGACAAGGAAATTCCGTAATATGTGGTTTAATGTATGTATAACCTCAGTGTATGTATGTATGTATGTATATGTATATATATGCATGTATATATATGTTTGTATCATATATATATATATATATATATATATATATATATATATATATGTGTGTGTGTGTGTGTGTGTGTGTGTGTGTGTGTGTGTGTGTGTGTGTGTGTGTGTGTGTGTTTACACACGCACATATATATCTGTAGTATATATATACGGAAATCACTGATTCGACATTTAAACAAACATCTACGAGCACTGGGCTGCCGTGTTGGTGTC
>NC_051401.1:47037252-47039752 GCF_015228065.2 Penaeus monodon | reverse complement strand
TTTGAAAGTATTCGGGTTTAAAACTTTTAACCATAGGCATATAGGATTTTTTAAAATCTGATCTACGCATTTTTGAACATGCTCTTTTGATATGCAAATAGGTAACCTATTGTGTTGCGTTTTGTTCGTAGAGGTAACCGACAATGAGGTTAATCTGCCTGAATTTATGAGAGTATATACAAATGTCATACTTATATTTCAATAATTTAAACCACTTTAGTTTGGTTATGTGAGGGGGATTATATGGTCACACTGATTTACGAGTATATTGCCTATTGCTACTCTTGCAGTTTTGGCTCTTTTTTGTGAGCCTCACATATGGAACACCGTAAGACACTTTTGACTACGTTCTCGTAGATAAACACATTCTGAATCATTGATTATCATTTCGTAATTTCAGTTTGTTATGGAGGATTCATATAAAAAAATCTTTGATTAATCGCATAGTGTATGTAGATTCAGTTATTGTCTATGCCTTTTGATAATGCTGTCTCGTAGATAGCCTACTTCTGAAATCCATGTTGCGTTTCACATACACCATTACTTGGTCAGCTTCTCCTTCTAAAAGTATCTCAAGATATCACAGGAAATAGAGAAGTAGGAGCTACTGTATTCTTTACAATTGTTTATGCGTGGGCCATAGTTTCCATTGTTTAATCCCTTGTTCATTGTTGTCCTCGGGGTGCTTAGGAGACAAGGGCTGAGGCCTAATGCAGGGGATCACACCTGCCTTGGACCTTATCCCTTGCTCCTACTAATTTTGCATGGCGTTTTCTTCTCCCCATTTCCTTTTCCTTCTCTTCTTCATCCCCTTATTCTGTTCACTTATCCTAATCATTAACTTATTTTTGACCCTTTTCGTCACAATACTTTACCATAGTACTATATGACCTTTAATGTCTAGCTCATTTATATGCCTTAACCATTTCCATAGTTAAGGATTGGAACTATCTGAAGACTGTTCATGCTGTCTCGGTACAATACACATGATCTAATACTCCTTGCAATGGTGAAAGTATGACATGTTATACCTTGTAATATGTTAAGATTGGACACGAATGAGGAAATTACTATGGATTATAGTTATGGGATTACAAATGGTGTTCTTATGCCTTTTTGTTTATGGAGATACTTTATGCATTTTTTTGGGGGGTAAGCTAAACATACTCCGTATTACCACAGTTTCCAAAACAAATAAAGATGTATATAATGAGGTTATGAAAAGCACCATGATAAATGTACACTTTAATCTAACAAAATAAAAAAAGAAGTTATTACAGAAGTAATCACGTGATAAAAAACACATTTACAAGGTGATAAGCCAAAGTGTACAAATTTTGCAATGGTTGATTTACAAAAGACAAAGAAAATATTGCAAAAAAGTATTTGTTTTACTTTTATATTGTTCATCGATTGATCTTTATAGTTTGAACCATAAAACTCCGCCATAATAAAAATATCCTGAGACCGATTTCCCAATTCTTCACACATAGCTGAAAAAGCCTCCATAATAACATTATTGTGCTCTATAATATCTATGCAACAGCTGGAAAGTTTTTTCCTCCGGACTGTCTATCAATTTCTAAATCTATCTGCTGAGAATAAAACGTAGTGACCCTCAAGGGAACTAGACTACTGAAAGGAGAATTTGAGGACGTATCTGATGCGAGCCTGACTCTCTTTGTACACAAGATACTCGCTCTGCCCGAAGCCACTGTGGGACCACTCCTTCTGAGAAACAGGCTTCCCCAGAGGCACTATGACGTCCTTCCCGTCGAAGACTAGTTTCTTGTTCTTCTTCGGGTCTGTAGGGATGGAAAAGAGGAAGCGAATTACATTATTCTTTAAGGGCTGTTATTGTCTGCATAATCTTGTTTCGTCGAAGATATGAGCGTCCGTCGGCCTCTCTTTGCGTGTAACAACAAACATTTAAACACCAGCAAAACACTTTCCAACAAATCTTGAAATAGTTCGGTGTGGCATCAGCTATTTAATCCATCGTGTCATTATTTACCTTTCATGACTAGAAGTCAAATTTGCAATTAGTTCAATTTATTTCATTTTTATCTGATCTGTTTATCAGTGAATTACCTGGTTCGCATGTCCCTCTCGCCACCACGCTGTCGTAGCCGTTGGGAGCCTTTGTTAAGCTGCTGTTACACTGTGTGATGCTGCTCTCTCTCCCTAAAGCAACCTCGACCAGGAACATGAAGCCTACGTTATTCTCACCTTCGAAGACCCCGTAATTACATCCAACTGGAGAAAAGAGAGGAAAAGAAATCATTCAAAAGAATCATGGAAAAAGGTACGAATTTTTCGGTTTAAAATGATGAAAGGTAGGTACGTTATATCCAGTCTACACCAGAGTCTCACATTCACGTAACTTTTTAAAACATAACAGAGGCATGTCTTCAGAAACCACACAAGCATTAACTCATCCAAGCACATACACCCCCATCGAAAAAGGACCTTTAATTCCGTCACAAACCGCTAACCTCTC
>NC_051401.1:47031244-47034652 GCF_015228065.2 Penaeus monodon | reverse complement strand
GTGTGTGTGTGTGTGTGTGTGTGTGTGTGTGTGTGTGTGTGTATAAATCAGTCAGCATATTGGTATGAATTCTAAGTCAAATAAAAACTATATATTAAGAACAGAAAGGGAGAATGTATAATATAATCATATAATGTAATTCTGCCGGGAGAGCCTAGAGAGGGTTGATAGTTAATGGTTAGAACTAATGCATGTGCTAGATTAGTGCTAAGGTCATATAGCACTAATCAAAATGGAGGGACCACAAGCTTCTTGCCTCATGCCATGGCTATTCATCAATAGCACATATCTATTTTATATCCCGGTAGATCTTCAACATCAAGGACCTTAGAGTTTGTTAGTCATGGCCATACCCTAGTGTAAATATTAGGCAATGATGGTAAAGAATGCCCGCGATGATTCGAGAAATACAGATATAGAAAATTAATGAAAAATATGGGTATGTGATAACACTGAATACGCAGTTAGAGAAATTTTGTTGATTAAAATATTGTTCTTGTAAACAAAATAATCGTGATCTTTTCTTGGAGTGGAATATATCTCCATTAATTAATGCATTATACTATGCCCAAACTCAGGCAATATATATATATATATATATATATATATATATATATATATACACATATATATATATAGATATAGATATAAATATATATATATATATATAAATATAAATATATATATATATATATATATATATATGAATATATATATATATATATATATATATATATATATATATATATATATATATATATATATATATATATATATATTATATATATATATATATATATATATATATATATATATATATTGTGAAAGAATGAAAGAGAACTGAAGGTAGGAAATTTCAATAAAAAAAAAAAAAAAATTGTTTATCATTATTATTGTTATTCTTATATATATATATATATTATATATATATATATATATATATTATATATATATATATATTATATATATATATATATATATATATATATATTTTTTTTTTTTTTTTTTTTTTTTTTTTATAAGAGGTTTGGAAGGTGATGAAAGGGTCTTGGTTTGTGGGTTTGTTGTGGGTGGCAGATGCGAGACTCCTCAGACATCCCCTCAGCTCCTTGGGAGCTGAGGAAGTTGTAGCGGCGAACTTAGAGCCCGTTTGTCTTCGTCTGTCTGCCGTCTCTTTGTCTGTCTGTCTGGCGAGACGTCTCCTCTTCTGCGGCGCCTCCCCTCGAGGTAGGCGCTTGCTTCGGCCCGCTGGAGTGCAGAAGCGTGGACACTTGCGTCCGCTTAAGGAGGAACTTACTATAGAAAGGAAGCTACTAGGGAAAGGGGTGTGAAGCGCTACCATCTAAACGTTTACACACACACACACACACACACACACACACACACACACACACACACACAGATATATATATATATATATATATATATATATATATATATATATATATATATATATATATATATACATATATATATATCACACCGGGATGACATCCTATAATGTCCTATCACATCATGGTAGACCACCCGAGTGAAGAAAAAAGGTATGAAAAAAAATAAAATTCTTACTGACAGAATGGCATATACATGATTTCTTTACATATAATATAAAAAAAAACTTTAAAGAATGTGGTACAATGCTCACACTGTTCACTTTTTAGACGTCCTTTCGCATTTGGTAGCCCACCCGTCACACCGAGTGAAGAATATTAGGTAAAAGAAAAATCAGCTCGATAGATTTCTTTGGGTACTTTTATTTTTTCCTGATAGTATGGATTTTTTGTATATGATAGAAGAAGGCTTTTTAGGATATGGAACAATACTTTCACTGTTCATTTTTTAGAGAGTCCACACAGAAGGAATGGCTGGGGAAATTTTTTGAAGGTCAACACAAAAAACAACGTATCAACAAATTATTCTATTCTCTACCGAGGCACGTCCATCGAGGCAGGGAGTGGGCTGAGGACGATACCGAAGGGAAAAGCTGAGTGGTGTCCCTTTCTCTTTTGGCCAAAGCACCTGCCGAAGGTGTGGACCCGGATGCTGAGGTGTATGAATCATAAGGACTGTCCCAAAATAAATATCCTATTATCTCCGTTTTTCGTCCTTATTTTTAAAGGAGCGTTCGGGTAACTTCACCCAAGGGATTAATCAAAGAAGGGTACTGTGGTTAAGAGCGATGCAGCCTCTAAACACATTTGTTGCTAAAATGAGTAATATCTACTTTTAGATTTTTACGGATCAACAGGTTTTTGACATGACCTTCATCAGTATATCTCACAGATAACGGACCATTTTGAACTACACACGGTGCATCCATCATAAAGAAATGATCATCATTCGCCAAGAATCCGCAGTTCTGGCTGGTTCCGCCGTCGGGTTCTTGCACCTGGTCTCCATGTTGTCGCCCCAGAACGGCGTCCCCATCTTGACCTCCGTCCCGTCCGTCCATCTGAAGACGCCTTCTTGTTCAATGTCTCTGGCGCCGATCCAGTAATGGTGGCCATCCAGTCCTTTTTGAAGGTAGAGATATAAAATGAGATAATTGTATTTTTGACATACAGAGACACGCAAGGACTATGGAAGTGGAGTGACAGGAGCCAGGTATTACCATTTTCTTTGATGAACTTGACGAGGTAGTACATGAAGTTTGCGTCATCGAGCTTGACCATGTCGGCGCCGACGTTAAAGCACTCGTTGTACATCTCTTGCCACGTGGCAGACTGCGTGCGGAACTGGACGCAGTGGCCGTAAATATCGTGAAATCCGAGAGGGCATTCTGCAGCGAAAAAAATCTTGGCACTAATGAACATATGGGAGAGGGTTTGTCTCTAGCTATACGCGAATATTCGTTAAAAGCTTTTTTTTCTATTTCATTATAATTATTAGCTGTTTGCTGTTAGTGTTTAACACATTTCTGTAGAAATTCATAATTCGTCCAAAGCAAAATTCGTATTGGATATATGTAAAACTAACATTAATGAGCAAATATAAGATCTACATTAAATTCTCCACCACGTAGAAATATCCACACTTACATGTGGTATGTAAATACTTACGTATGGTGTTATGAGATGAGGGTGCAGATCCTGTCAAGAAAAGGGATCAAGATAAGTCGACCAACATTACACAGTGAGAGTAAGGCGGCCCCATGCAGCCTTGCGTTCCGCAGGAAATTACGGAAACTAGTATTCATAACAGTAATCTTTTTATATTTACATATATTTTCCATTAATAGTCCAGCTTAGTCATATACCAGTCAAGAAGTACCCACTAGGTTTCAAATGATCTTTAAAGTTCATATGGCAGAATCCATACCAAAAAATATTCCTCGGCATTCTACATTAGCTGTCTTTGTAACACAGCTAATGTACGTCGTCTGCTAGGCACACCACCTCTCGGGACCGT
>NC_051401.1:47018744-47026244 GCF_015228065.2 Penaeus monodon | reverse complement strand
ATTATATATATATATATATATATCACTATCATATAATTTTGTTTAATATAATTATATAATTGTAATTCTGTCGGTATAGTCGAATGTATCATTTCAGCTTTTTCTTGGGAGAGGGAAAGGCGAGTAGGCAAGCGAAGCGAACAAAGTTTTAGAAAAAATAACTATTCTAAGGTCATTTTAAGGCTATAACCGGACCTATATAGATGTAATTTAGTTAAGAAAATAAAAATGTGGCCCTTGGGGTGGCAAACGGTCTTGAGGGGAACTGCCCCCCCCCCCCAGCTTCCCTCAAATGACGACCCTGGTTTGTCATCTCGAAAGGGAGGGACCACAAGCTTCTTGTCTCATCCCATGGCTGTTCATCCATAGTACATATTCATTCTATATCCCATTATATCTTTAACATCAAAGAACTAAGAGTTTGTTAATCATGGCCATGTCATAATATAAATAATAGGCAATGATGATAAAGAACGCCCGCGATGATTCGAGAAATACTGATATAGAAAATGAAAAATATGTGATGACCTTGAATATGTTAGTTTAGTAAATGAATTCTGTGAGCCCAAATTCAAATTAACAAATGAAATTCTAGGCCAAGATCAAAGTTAAGTTACCAGGTATACAATAGGCTTTATATATATATATATATATATATATATATATATATATATATATATATATATATATATATATGTATAATGTATATATATATGTATATATATATATATATATAATATATAATATATATATATATATATATATAATATATATATAATATATATATGTACACGCACACACACACACGCACACACACACACACACACACACACACACACACACACACTCGAGGTGAAGTTCCTTGCCCAAGGGAACAACTAAGGTGACTCGAACCCTCGAACTCAGATTGCCGTCGTGACAGTTTTGAGTCCGATGCTGTAACCACTCGGCCACCGCGGCCTCTGTAGATACATATATTTTAAATAAGATGCCTGGTGAATCTGATTACTCCAAAGTCTGAGGTAAGTTGCCAGTTTATTTATTTCCTGAGAATGGAAACAGTATAATAATTTACATCTGGTTCTAAATCTCAGAGACTCAAACATTCACTATTAGTTAATGTCATTAGATAAACCTTGTTCCTGAAATTCCTGAAAAAAAAAACCATTGTTGTGGCAGACGGATACAGACATAACCTAAGACTGGTGGCAGCAGGATCCAGCAATCACTATATATATGTGTGTGTATAGATGTGTATATTATAAACACACACACATATATAAGTATAGAAAGGCATAGATATGTATATTTCTCGCTATATATTATTCAAGCTCTATGCATTTCTTTTTATATACATGCACACACTCATACAAGGGTAGATGAAACCGAAACGATTGCTATGATTTGATTTGGAAAAGTTGGTACTTGTTGTTTTCAAAGCTCGGAACAGATGGAACTTCATAATGTGTTCGAATAGTGTTTCGGAGCTGATATGACAAGGGCCTTGTATCATGCTGATATTAACAATGGAGACCTCATAGCAGAGCTGACTGGTGCCCCTTTCCCTTTCCCAAAGCACCTGCCGAAGGTGTGAACCCAGATGCTGAGGTGTGCGAACT
Organism: Penaeus monodon; assembly: GCF_015228065.2. Lineage (NCBI taxonomy): Eukaryota > Metazoa > Arthropoda > Malacostraca > Decapoda > Penaeidae > Penaeus > Penaeus monodon. The sequence goes on along the minus strand of NC_051401.1, from coordinate 47,024,625 downwards.
ATCAGGTCTGTCCCAAAATCGATATCATATTATGTCAGTTTTTCGCCACCAATACCAGAGTCCTTATTTTTCAAGCGTTCGATGTAACTTTATTCAGGGGAGTAGTTAAATTAAGATAGCTGCAGTGTCTGAACATAAATGTTGCTAAAACAAGGAATATCTACTTTTAAATGTCTACAATACTGATCAGCAGAATTTTGATATCACCTTCGTCAATGTATCTCGCAGATACCGGAATTTAGTCCATCACATGTATAATCTACCATGAAGAAATGGTCATTTTTATCTAAGTATACGCAGTTCTGGCTGGTTCCGCCGTCGGGTTCTTGCACTTGGTCTCCATGGTCGCCCCAGAACGGCGTCCCCATCTTGACCTTCGTTCCGTCCGTCCATCTGAAGACGCCTTCTTCTTCAATGTCTGTGGCGCCGATCCAGTAATGGTGACCATCCAGTCCTTTTTAAAGATATAAGTGTAAACTGAGGTCTTGGTGCCTATTTTTGACAATCCAGGTATGAAATTATATGCAGAGACACAAGGACAAGTGACAGGAGCCAGGTGTTACCATTTTCTTTGATAAAGTTGACGAGGTAGTACATGAAGTTTGCGTCATCGAGCTTGACCATGTCAGCACCGACGTTAAAACACTCGTTGTACATCTCTTGCCACGTGGCAGACTGCGTGCGGAACTGTACGCAGTAATCGTAAATATTGTGGAATCCGAGAGGGCATTCTGCGACGAAAATATTCTTGTTACTAATCAACATATCATCATCATCAGGGGGCTAACGCCGACGGGGGCGCATGGCCGCATCCACCCTTCGCTTCCAGCCACGGGGGTCCCTCATGGCAAGTCTCCAGGCAGGCCCCCAGCCCATATCTAATTCCTCGCGTCACGTCATGTCGAGCCGCCCAGGCCATGACCTCCTGGGTCGTCCCACAGACCTCCACCCAGGGTTGTCACGCAAAGAGACAACCTGATGGGCAGGGTCATCCACAGGGAAACGAGCTAGGTGCCCATATAGCCTGAGTTGGTGATCCCGGATTATGCAAGTAACAGGTCCCATGCCAGTCTCTCGGTGTAGCCGTCGGTTGGTCACGTGGTCCTACCAACTGTACCCCATGATCCGGCGAAGAGACTTGTTACAAAAGGCATCAATACAAGACTCCAAGGCACTAGATAACGTCCAGGTTTCGCTTCCATAGAACAAAACTAGTAGTATCAAGGCCTTGAAGACATGTTGCTTGGTCCTTCTGCATAGGTACCGACATCTCCAAATGCTCTTGTTGACTGAGTTCATGGCTCCTGTTATTCGTATTCTTATTCTTATTATTTTTACCATGATTATTATCATTAATAGTTTGACATACTTCTGTAGAAATCCACGATTCATACTCCAAAGCAACATGAATATTGATGAGCAAATGTAAGATCGACATTGAATTCTCCATTACACGGAGATTTGTTTCAGTAAATAAAAATCCACTTAGGTGCTGTATGTAAGTACTCACGTATGTTATTATGAGATGAGCGTGCAGATCCTGTCAAGAAAACGGGTCAAAATGAGTCAACTAGTAATGCACAGGAGCAATCATAAATAGAAGACAGAACCAAGAATGATAATAATCTGCTCAAATAGTCGTGTGAATGGTAGTTACACAGAAATAGTTCTTTGGCATAATAACATCTTATGTTATAATGGGAGCAAAAGGCTAGACACAGTATGAGACTCCTACCCGTCAGCGGGAGCAGTGAAGGCAGCAGGAGAACAAGGAACCTCATGGCGCGCTGCTTTTCTGCCTCCACGGGGCAATGCTGTGCCCTTTATGCTCCAGTGCGTCCCTGTGCACGTGGAAAATTGCCAATCACTGGTCTGGGTAGCAACACGAGCAGGCCAGGTGACAGGTGGCGGGAATACACACTTCTTGGCAATATCGAAAGAAATATCTAATAAACATAGACACATTACGCCTATATTTATTTATGAATATATATGTATTTATTATACATATGTATACACACACACACACACACACACACACACACACACACACACACAAACACACACACACACACACACACACACACACACACACACACACACACACACACACAATATATATATATATATCTGCCAGCCTGTCGCTCTAATACACACAGAGGGTATATGTGTGTATCTATAAGTATGCATGTATGAAGTAACATGAGCAGAGAAGGTGATAGATGGCATAAAGATATTTTTATTTAAAGTTTCTCAGGAGCTGCGATAAGACAAAGGAAATTCCGTAATATGTGGTTTTAATGTATGTATACACCTCAGTGTATGTATGTATGTATATATATGTATATATATGCATGTATATATATGTATATATCATATATATATATATATATATATATATATATATATATATATATATATATATATATATATATATATATATTGTGTGTGTGTGTGTGTGTGTGTGTGTGTGTGTGTGTGTGTGTGTGTGTGTGTGTGTGTGTGTGTGTGTACACACGCACATATATATCTGTAGTATATATATACGGAAATCACTGATTCGACATTTAAACAAACATCTACGAGCACTGGGCTGCCGTGTTGGTGTCGCAACATATCTCCTGCGTGGGGGGAGAGTATCACCCCATCAAGACCATTTCTATTTCAAACCAACCAACATAATTATGAGTTAGCTTAAACAAAATGCCATTTATCCCTAACCTATCATATTACTCCCATTATATTAATAGTTTTTATCACTGACCTGCACACAGAGAAAGAACCAAATCCTGCTCTCTCGCTCAGGCCTTCCTCGAAAAGAAAATCTAAGGTAAAAAATTAACAACTATTAAAATTGACATCATTTTACACTAAAGAGAAAACACAATTGACAATAATAATACAATTATAACATAGTGAAAGAAATAAACACAAATGCAAGATCAATAATGCAAGTAGAGCTCATTAAAGTATGACATGCAGATGTTTAGGAAAAAATAATAAACAAATAGATATCCGTAAGTCAATTAGGCACTTTTTTCGTGAACACTCTTTGGAATAAGCAACGATGGATTCCTTGGTACGATTTACCCAAGGCTCTTGCGGACTTTCGACTCATATTTTTCTCTATGGCGTTTGCATCATTCTTACATGCCACGACCGAATCCAAGATGGAAAACAGACAAGGCCAACTGGCAGGCGTTTCAAAACGCCTTGGCCCGCTGTCTGAGAAGCAATGAACCCCCACAAAGTAAAAATGTGGAAGTGCTTGAAGCCAGACTTGTAAATGCCATTGATCAAGCAGCCTCACTGACCATACCTAAAACTCGGCCTGGGTCCAGGAGTCACAAAGACGCCTGGTACTTTAACTCTGTGGTTGACGAGAAGTCAACCACAGAGTAAACATGTGCCGAAAACATTTCCGAAGGCAAAGAACCCCCGACAACCTAGCCTTCCTAAGGGAGGCTGTCAGGGATGCCAAGGAAACTGCCAATAGAGTCAGGCAAGGAAAGTGGCTGGAATGGTGTGAGTCCTTCGACCACCAAACCACCCTCTCAGAGTTATGGCAACGGGTCAGGCGAGCTACCAGCCGCTCAGCCGCGAGGTGCACGCACCATGACCCCCAGTCAGAGGCAAACAAACTGGCGCACGAATTCTCTGCAAGGAACAAGTTGCAACAGCCTGCCAGCCGAACTGAGGGCAAGACAAGAACGCCTACAACCAGACGGACTTGCTCATATTAGAGAAAAGGCAGCCGAACCCGATAACTCAGACATTATATTTTCTCTGAGGGAACTAAGAAATGCCTATAAAACCAGTTGTAACACAGCCTTGGGCTCTGATGGGATCTCGTACCCCATCATTTCCCACCGAGGACTAGCAGGTGAGCTTGCATTCCTGCAACTCATCAACAAGTCCTGGGAAACTTCCACTCTACCCCAGAGTTGGAAGAGGGCTACCATAGCTCCCATCCCCAAACCAAAGGAGCCAGGGAAGTACCGCCCCATCTCTCTCCTCAGCTGTCTGGCCAAGACGGCCGAGAGGATGGTATTGAACCGGCTCCGATGGAAAATGGGACCCCCACATGAACACCTCCACGGGTTCACCAGGGGCATGAGCACAGCGCACAGCATAGCCACGCTCTTCAGCACAATAAGCACGGGCACATCTGTGGTAGTATTCCTTGACTTGGAGAAGGCTTTTGAATTGACAAGTCCTCTTGCCATTCAGGAGAGCCTGATCCAGAAGGGAATCAGAGGTAAGCTTTTGGCTTGGATAGGTGACTACTTTAGGACAAACACCCGGGTAAAATTCCAAGGTCCCTATCACAGCACATGCCACGGAAAATCGAACGCCACAGGGGGGGGTTCCCCGTCCGCCCTCTTTAACCTTTAAATTTCCTTTACCCTTTAAACAAAACCCCCCGGGGTGAAAGATCATCCCCTATGCAGCATCTTCTATCTTCTCCACGGGCCCATACTGCCTAACAAAGCCTACGTTGTCGGGACCCGTATCCGAGGAGTGTTGTGGGCAGATTAAAGATCCTGCACCAAATCCAAAGCCATGGCACTAAACAAAAATTAAAGGGCACAAGTCTAAAAACCCAGGGAATGGATTTGGGAGGGGATTCAGGACTACCTCTCCCTTTGGGGGTAAAAGGAAACCACCCTCTTTCCCCCAAAGGGGGTCCATACCTGGTTGCCGAACTGAGACAATGGGGGAAAGCGTAGGGCCAGACACGAGTTTTGATCATTCTAGCATCTGTCAGGCCCATTGTGGAAAAATGCCCCCCCTTGCTCTGATTGGCATCTGATTGCCCCAAGGTGACAAAGGGTCCCAACCTCCCCGGGGAGGAAAACCTTCTCCCTTGGCCTCACGAATCGATTAAGGGACACAATTCTTCTTTTTTTAAATGGGAGGTTCATTCTGAGCCGCCGGGGTCACAGCAGACTTAATTTTAGTTTTCATGTTGTGATGCTCTTGGAATAGTACGTGGGAGGGGGCCCCCCGTTCCCCTTTCCACGGAGAGGCGGTGGTACCTTTTAGGGGAATTATTCCTCTATTTATCCGGCTTGGGACCGCCTTGATTGGGCTGGGTTGGCCCCCGTGGCTAGGTAGGCAAACAAGTGAAATTCCTTGCCCAAGGGAACACGCGGGGGGCCCTTTTGGTACTCGAACCCCCGAATTCAATTTCCCTCGTGACAGTTTGAGTCCGACCTCTAACCATTCGGCCACCGCGGCCTTGCACATTCTTTTAGACATAAAATCAGACGCCTAGAAAAACAAAGAGCTATTTTCAACAAATCCTGGGTGCTCACACACCAGGTTTAATACCACAGCTCAAGAACCGCTTCTTGCCAAAGGCATGGACTCCCCCCCCAGCTTTTTCAAGCCGTGGGGACAAACCCCGATAGAGTTCCGGGCATGAGACGGCACAAAAGAATGAATATTCCCCCGCCTGCAAAACAAAACCTTTTTATATATATATAAAAAATCTTTATATAATATATTATTTTATTTTATATTTTATATAATTATATTATTATATAATTTTGTATTATATATATAGATTATAAATTAATATATATATAATTATAATATTAAAAATATTGATATATATTTTTATATATTATATAATTATAAAATATATTTTTTTTTTTTTTTTGTGTTTTTTTTTTTTTTTTTGAGAAAATTTTATATATAATTATATATAATTATTATATATTATAATTAAAAAATTTAAAATTTTATAATAATATATATATATTTCTTAAAATTTTAAATTTTTTTTTTTTTATTTTTGGGTTTTTTTTTTTTTTTTTTTTTTTTTTTTTAATTTTAAAAATAGATATAATTTATTTTATAATTTTTATTATTTATA
>NC_051401.1:46983697-47018644 GCF_015228065.2 Penaeus monodon | reverse complement strand
AGCGCCTCCGGGTGCACGCCACCTCGTGCCGCCCCCGCCCCAAGCAGGTCGGCAGGCTGTGGACGCCATCCGGGGCTTCCCTACAAGCTTCATGGTGGGTTGGCGCCTACCAGGCCTACCTGTGCCCTTTATATATATATATATATATATAATTTTATATATTATATAATTATATATAATTTTAATATATATACTATATATATATACCATATTTAATGTATATGTACACTACATATACACATATATATATATATACATATATACTATAACATACACATATATAATAAATAACATACTAAGAACTACACACAAACACACACACATTTATTATATATTACACATACATACTACACTATACACATACATTCAAACACAATATATATATATATATATATATATATATATATATATATATATATTAAAATATATATATATATATCACTATCATATCTTTTTGTTTAATATAATTATATAATTGTAATTCTGTCGGTATAGTCGAATGTATCATTTCAGCTTTTCTTGGGAGAGGGAAAGGCGAGTAGGCAAGCGAAGCGAACAAAGTTTTAGAAAAATAACTATTCTAAGGTCATTTTAAGGCTATAACCGGACCTATATAGGTGTAATTTAGTTAAGAAAATAAAAATGTGGCCCTTGGGGTGGCAAACGGTCTTGAGGGGAACTGCCCCCCCCCCAGCTTCCCTCAAATGACGACCCTGGTTTGTCATCTCGAAAGGGAGGGACCACAAGCTTCTGTCTCACCCCATGGCTGTTTCATCCATAGTACATATTCATTCTATATCCCATTATATCTTTAACATCAAAGAACTAAGAGTTTGTTAATCATGGCCATGTCATAATATAAATAATAGGCAATGATGATAAAGAACGCCCGCGATGATTCGAGAAATACTGATATAGAAAATGAAAAATATGTGATGACCTTGAATACGCAAGTCTAGTAAATGAATTCTGTGAGCCCAAATTCAAATTAACAAATGAAATTCTAGGTCAAGATCAAAGTTAAGTTACCAGGTATACAATAGGCTTTATATATATATATATATATATCATATATATATTATATACACATATATATATATATATATATATATATATATATATATAATTATATATATATATATATATATATATATATATTGTACATAATACATAAAAACCACACACACACACACCCACACACACCACCACACACACACACACACACACCACACAACTCGAGGTGAAGTTCCTTGCCCAAGGGAACAACTAAGGTGACTCGAACCCTCGAACTCAGATTGCCGTCGTGACAGTTTTGAGTCCGATGCTGTAACCACTCGGCCACCGCGGCCTCTGTAGTTACTATTATACATATATTTTAAATAAGATGCCTGGTGAATCTGATTACTCCAAAGTCTGAGGTAAGTTGCCAGTTTATTTATTTCCTGAGAATGGATACAGTATAATAATTTACATCTGGTTCTAAATCTCAGAGACTCAAACATTCACTATTAGTTAATGTCATTAGATAAACCTTGTTCCTGAAATTCCTGAAAAAAAAAGAACCATTGTTGTGGCAGACGGATACAGACATAAACCTAAGACTGGTGGCAGCAGGATCCAGCAATCACTATATATATGTGTGTGTGTATAGATGTGTATATTATAAACACACACACATATATAAGTATAGAAGTGCATAGATATGTATATTTCTCGCTATATATTATTCAAGCTCTATACATTTCTTTTTATATACATGCACACACTCATACAAGGGTAGATGAAACCGAAACGATTGCTATGATTTGATTTGGAAAAGTTGGTACTTGTTGTTTTCAAAGCTCGGAACAGATGGAACTTCATAATGTGTTCGAATAGTGTTTCGGAGCTGATATGACAAGGGCCTTGTATCATGCTGATATTAACAATGGAGACCTCATAGCAGAGCTGACTGGTGCCCCTTTCCCTTTCCCAAAGCACCTGCCGAAGGTGTGAACCCGAATGCTGAGGTGTGCGAACTATCAGGTCTGTCCCAAAATCGATATCATATTATGTCAGTTTTTCGCCACCAATACCAGAGTCCTTATTTTTCAAGCGTTCGATGTAACTTTATTCAGGGGAGTAGTTAAATTAAGATAGCTGCAGTGTCTGAACATAAATGTTGCTAAAACAAGGAATATCTACTTTTATATGTCTACATTACTGATCAGCAGAATTTTGATATCACCTTCGTCAATGTATCTCGCAGATACCGGAATTTAGTCCATCACATGTATAATCTATCATGAAGAAATGGTCATTTTTATCTAAGTATACGCAGTTCTGGCTGGTTCCGCCGTCGGGTTCTTGCACCTGGTCTCCATGGTCGCCCCAGAACGGCGTCCCCATCTTGACCTTCGTTCCGTCCGTCCATCTGAAGACGCCTTCTTCTTCAATGTCTGTGGCGCCGATCCAGTAATGGTGACCATCCAGGCCTTTTTAAAGATATAAGTGTAAACTGAGGTCTTGGTGCCTATTTTTGACAATCCAGGTATGAAATTATATGCAGAGACACAAGGACAAGTGACAGGAGCCAGGTGTTACCATTTTCTTTGATAAAGTTGACGAGGTAGTACATGAAGTTTGCGTCATCGAGCTTGACCATGTCAGCACCGACGTAAAACACTCGTTTGTACATCTCTTGCCACGTGGCAGACTGCGTGCGGAACTGTACGCAGTAATCGTAATATTGTGGAATCCGAGAGGGCATTCTGCGACGAAAATATTCTTGTTACTAATCAACATATCATCATCATCAGGGGGCTAACGCCGACGGGGGCGCATGGCCGCATCCACCCTTCGCTTCCAGCCACGGGGGTCCCTCATGGCAAGTCTCCAGGCCAGCCCCCAGCCCATATCTAATTCCTCGCGTCACGTCATGTCGAGCCGCCCAGGCCATGACCTCCTGGGTCGTCCCACAGACCCCCTCCACCCAGGGTTGTCACGCAAAGAGACAACCTGATGGGCAGGGTCATCCACAGGGAAACGAGCTAGGTGCCCATATAGCCTGAGTTGGTGATCCCGGATTATGCAAGTAACAGGTCCCATGCCAGTCTAACGGTGTAGCCGTCGGTTGGTCACGTGGTCCTACCAACTGTACCCCATGATCCGGCGAAGAGACTTGTTACAAAAGGCATAAACAAGATCCAGGCACTAGTAACGTCCAGTTTCGCTCCTAAACAAAACATATATAAGGCCTTGAGACTGTTCTTGTCTTCTGCATATACCGACATCTCCAAATCCCTTTTTGACTGATTCTGCTCCTGTTATTCGTATTCTTTTCTTATTATTTTTACCAGATTTATCATTAATAGTTTGACATACTTCTGAAAATCCACGATTCATACTCAAGCACAGATTTGATGAGCAATGTAGACGCATTAATTCTCCTTACCAGATTGTTCAGTAAATAAAATCACTTAGGGCGTATGTAGTCTCACTATTTATTATGAGATACGTGCGATCCTGTCAGAAACGGTCAATGATCACTAGTAATGCACGGAGCAATCATAATAGAAGCAGAACAAATGTAATATCTGCTCAAATAGTCGTTGATGGTAGTTCACAAATATTCTTTGCATAAAAACATCTTATGTTATATGGGGCAAAGGCTAGCACTGTATAGACTCCACCCTTCAGCGTGAGTCAGGGAAGGCATCAGGAGAACAGGAACCTCATGCGCGCTGCTTTTCTGCTCCACGGGGCCAATGCTGTGCCCTTTATCCCTCGTGCCCCTGTCCCGGGTGGGAAAATTGCCAACATGGTCTGGTAGCAACACAGCAGGCCAGGTGACAGGTGGCGGGAAATACCACTTCTTGGCATATCCAAGAAATATCTAATAACCAGAACATTACGCCCTATATTTATTTATGTTATATATGTATTTATTATACATATGTACACACACACAAACACACACAACACCACACACCACACACACACACAACACACACCACAGAACACACACACACACACATATTATATATATTATATATAAAATATATATATTATTATTATATATATAAAATAAATTATATATATATATATATATATATTATATAAAATATTAATATTAATATATATTATATTTATTATAATATAGTTATAAAATATATATTATAATTATATTGTATATTATATATATATTATATATATAAGATGTTATATATATATATATATGTTACCATACACCACACCACACGCAACACACATACGGATTCAATATATAATATATAATATTTTAGTATATATATAATATATATATTTATATATAATAGTAATAAGCACACACAACACACACACACACACACACACACACACACACACACACACACACACACACACACACACACACACACACACACACACACACACACACAATTATAAAATATATTATAATCTGCCAGCCTGTCGCTCTAATACACACAGAGGGTATATGGTTTTATCTATAGTTTGCATGTATAAATTTAACATGAGCAAGAAGGTGATAGAGGGCCCATAAAGATATTTTTATTTAAAGTTTCTCAGGAGCTGCGATAAGAAAAAGGGAAATTCCGTAATATGTGGTTTTAATGTATATTTACACCTCAGTGTATGTATGTATGTATGTATATATTATATATATGCATGTATATATATGTATATATCATATATTAATATATATATATATATATATAGATATATATATATTATTATATATATATATAATATTTTATATATATAATTGTTGTGTGTTTGTGTGTGTGTGTGTGTGTGTGTGTGTGTGGTGTGGTGTGTGTTGTGTGTGTGTGTACACCGCACATATATATCTGTAAGTATATATATACGGAAATCACTGATTCGACATTTAAACAAACTCTACGAGCACTGGGCTGCCGTTTTTGGTGTCGCAACATATCTCCTGCGTGGGGGGAGAGTATCACCCCATCAAGACCATTTCTATTTCAAACCAAACCCAACATAATTATGAGTTGGCTTAAACAAAATGCCATTTATCCTAACCTACCCATATTACTCCCATTATATTAATAGTTTTTATCACTGACCTGCACACAGAGAAGAACCAAATCCTGCTCTCTCGCTCAGGCCTTCCTCGAAAAGAAACATCTAAGGTAAAAAATTAACAACTATTAAATTGACATCATTTTACACTAAAGAGAAACACAATGCAATAATAATACAATTATAAAATAGTGAAAGAAATAAACACAATGCAAGATCAATAATGCAAGTAGAGCTCATTAAAGTATGACATGCAGATGTTTAGGAAAAATAATAAACAATAGATATCCGTAAGTAAATTAGGCACTTTTCCGTGAACACTCTTTGGAATAAGCAACGATGGATTCCTTTTACATTTACCCAAGGATCTTGCGGACTTTCGACTCATATTTTTCTCTATGGCTTTTTGCATCTTTCTTACATGCCACGACCGAATCCAAGATGGAAAACAGACAAGGCCAACTGGCAGGCGTTTCAAACGCCTTGGCCCGCTGTCTGAGAACAATGAACCCCCAAAAAGGGTAAAATGTGGAAGTGCTTGAAGCCAGACTTGTAAATGCCATTGATAAAGCAGCCTCACTGACCATACCTAAAACTCGGCCGGGGTCCAGGAGTCACAAAGACCCGGGTACTTTAACTCTGTGTTGACGGAAGTCAACCACAGAGTAAACATGTCCAAAAACATTTCCAAAGGGGCAAAGAACACCCGACAACCCAGCCTTCCTAAGGGAGGCTGTCAGGGATGCCAAGGAAACTGCCATAGAGTCAGGCAAGAAAAGTGGCTGGAATGGTGTGAGTCCTTCGACCACCAAACCACCCTCTCAGAGTTATGGCAACGGGTCAGGCGAGCTACCAGCCCTCAGCCGCGAGGTGCACGCCCCCATGACCCCCAGTCAGAGGCAACAAACTGGCGCACGAGTTCTCTGCAAAGAAGAAGTTGCAACAGCCTGCCAGCCGAACTGAGGGCAAGACAAGACGCTTCAACCAGACGGACTTGCTCATATTAGAGAAAAGGCAGCCGAACCCGATAACTCAGACATTATATTTTCTCTGAGGGAACTAGAAATGCCTATAAACCAGTTGTAACCACCCTTTGGGGCTCTGATGGGATCTCGTACCCCATCATTTCCCACGAGGACTAGCGGGTGAGCTTGCATTCCTGCAACTCATCAACAAGTCCGGGGAAAACTTCCACTCTACCCCAGAGTTTGGAAGAGGGCTACCATAGCTCCCATCCCCAAACCAAAGGAGCCAGGGAAGTACCGCCCCATCTCTCTCCCTCAGCTGTTCTGGCCAAGACGGCCGAGAGGATGGTATTGACCGGCTCCGATGGAAAATGGGACCCCCACATGAACACCTCCACGGTTCACCAGGGTCAAAGAGCCAGCGCACAGCATAGCCACGCTCTTGAGCACAATAAGCACGGGCACATCTGTGGTAGTATTCCTTGACTTGGAGAAGGCTTTTGAATTGGCAAGTCCTCTTGCCATTCAGGAGAGCCTGATTCAGAAGGGAATCAGAGGTAAGCTCTTGGCTTGGATAGGTGACTACTTTAGGAACAGAACAGCCAGAGTCAAATTCCAAGGTCACCTATCACAGCACATGCCACTAGGGAATCGAACGCCACAGGGTGGGGTTCTCAGTCCAGCCCTCTTGAACACATTAATGTCCTTTATCCTTAACATAAACCTCCCAGTGGGGTGCAAGATCATCTCCTATGCAGACGATCTTGCTATCTTCTCCACTGGACCATATTGCCTAAACAAAGCCTAGCGTTGTCTGGACCTCGTATCCGAGGAGTGTTTGTAGGACAGGACTAAAGATCTCTGCAGCCAAATCCAAAGCCATGGCACTGAGACAAAAATTTCAAGGCGCAAGTCTGAAAATCCAGGGAATGGACTTGGAGTGGGTTCAGGACTACCTCTACCTTGGGGTAAAGATAGACCGGACTCTCTCCTTCCAGAAGGAGGTCCAGTACCTGGTTGACCGAACAAAATCAAGACTGTCTGCCATGAGAGCAATGAGTGGGAGACGCATAGGGGCCAGACACAGAGTATTAAGATCATTCTATGTACAAAGCTGTCAGGCCCATTGTGTACTAAAGCCTCCCTTGCTCTGATTGGCATCTGATTGCCCCAAGGTGGAAAGAAGGTCCTCAACCTCCCCTGGAGGGAAAACCCTTTTCCCCCTGGCCTCACGAATCGATTAATGGCAGCACAATTCTTTCAAGGTTCATCCAGCTCCCAGGATACAAGCCCAAGAATAAATAGTCAGATGCCTAGAATAATACACGAGCTCTTTGCAAACAACTCCTGGCTGTCCTCACACAGCCAGGGTGTTAATACGCCATCAGCTCAAAGAACCGCTTCTTGCCAATGGCATGGACTCCCCCCCCCCCCACCATGACTTTATCGAAGCTCCGCTCCGCTTTCTCGGTCATGAGACTGGCAGCCAAAAAGAATGATTGTCCACCCCCTACCTAAACAGAACCCATAATAATTATATATATAATATTATTTTATATATATATATATAAAATTTTATAAAATATATATAGTATATATAATATATATTATAATATATATATATATTATAATATATATATATATATATTTATATATATATATAATATATATATAATAATATTATATAAAATATATATATATTCTATTTTATATATATATATATATTAAAATATAAATTTTTATATATATATAAAAAAAATTATTATATATATATATATAAAATATATATTATTTTATATTATAATATATATATATATATGTGTGTGGGTTTTGGTGGGTGTGTGTGTGTGTGTGTGTGGGGTGTGTGTTATGTATTTATATATTTGAGAATATATATATATATATATATATACATATATATAATATAATATATATATATTAATATATTTTATATATTATATATATATTATATATTATAAAATATTAAAATATATTATATATATATATCTATTATATATATAGATCTTATTATATATTATTATATAATATATATATTAAAATTATATAATATAAATATAATAATATATATATATATATACACACACACACACCACACACACACACCACACATATATTATATATTATTATATATATATATAATATATATATAGATTATAATTATATCTAATATAATTATATATTTTTTATATATGTATCACCCCCTCCGGGTAGAAGAAAATACTAAACGGATGGATCGGTCGATCCCTTGACCCACACTGCAGGCGCCGGCTTCGCAGCAAGGGATGCCACAAAATCCATGAGGGTAACAGACAACGCCTCCTCGCTACAGGCAGAGCATTGCTATCATGGAGCCCTAGGCCACGCGTCCTGAAGGGAAGGGCACGTGGTCCCTACAAACAAACTCCAGAGAGCATCGCTTCTTCCAGCGCTCACCCAATGACATTCTACCTTCTGACTACTATCCTCACATTGGCAAAAAGGATTTCTTGGTACGGGTAAAGAATTATCATAAACTTTGGGGTTTCCCACCACATGGGACAGAGCTTGCTGAAGACTAGCCGAAGTTGACAGGGTATGCCCTAAACTCTGATTATACATCAAAGCCGATATTTCTTAGGAAAGAAGTTACGGGGGCAGCAACCCCTTCCTCCTGCAGCTTCACACAGAGGAAACGAGATCCTCCGCCTCGGCCAGCTGGTACTCAGACGCCACAGGCTATGAACCACTGGCACTCTCTGAAATAATCAACAAAGTACCGAAGTCATTCTTCACACAATGCGCCTAGGTTTTACCACTGTTCATGGCAGATCATACAAACAATAGACCGTGAAAAGAGGTGTTGCATGCATTGCGGCGAGCCGAACGCTACACTTGCACATTACTTAGAGAATTGTGTGCACACGCAATTCCTGAGACAAAGTTCGCAGAACACGGCCATCGTGCTGGTAAAGAGATTATGCTATATGCTTACACCACGGCTACAGGAGCGCCTGCTGGCAATCCCACCGCCACGGTAAGCACCGAGTGTCAGAGAACCAAATGAGACAGCCATGAAAAGCTGACACAGGCCGGGCCATAAGTGAAAGGCCCGGGCAAAGCCAGAACTTCGCAAATCTCAATACTACTATTTTGTCTTGCCTTCCCTTCACCGTTTTGATGCGGAGCAAGTCAGAGGGCAAAATCAGACAAAAGAACTTCACCTCTTTGACAAAGGGCAATAGATATGCTACTAGGAAGAGGGAAGGATGGAGAAAGTTCCCTTTCCTCTGTCGAACTGCTTACCAGCAGCTTTGCTTAATGGGGAAATTGAAACCCTATTATGTTATTTACTGTGCAGCATTTTTGCAGTTTGACCCCATATCAATATCCAAATTCAAATTCGAAACATTTAATTCAATTGATTACAATGGTTAATTTATAAAAATAAATGACAATTACATAACAGTTACATGGGACAATTAAAGCAATTTCAGGTATATTTGTTTACATAATATGAAACTGAGATCCAGTGCTTGGTCTTGTATATTAAATGCCCGATGTCATCGAAAATTTAGGGAAATGTTCTTTTAATTTCATTTTGAAAGTATTCGGGTTTAAAACTTTTAACCAATGGCCAATGACAATGACCAATGGCATATAGATTTTTAAAAATCTTATCTACGCATTTTTGAACATGCTCTTTTGATATGCAAATAGGTAACCTATTGTGTTGCGTTTTGTTCGTAGAGGTAATAGACAATGAGGTTAATCTGCCTGAATTTATGAGAGTATATACAAATGTTATACTTATATTTCAATAATTCAAACCACTTTAGTTTGGTTATGTGAGGGGGATTATATGGTCACACTGATTTACGAGTTTATTGCCTATTGCTACTCTTGCAGTTTTGGCTTTTTTTTGTGAGCCTCACATATGGAACACCGTAAGACACTTTTGACTACGTTCTCGTAGATAAACACATTCTGAATCTTTGATTATCATTTCGTAATTTCAGTTTATGGAGGATTCATATAAAAAAATCTTTGATTAATCGCATAGTGTATGTAGATTCAGTTATTGTCTATGCCTTTTGATAATGCTGTCTCGTAGATAGCCTACTTCTGAAATCCATGTTGCGTTTCACATACACCATTACTTGGTCAGCTTCTCCTTCCAAAAGTATCTCAAGGTATCACAGGAAATAGAGAAGTAGGAGCTACTGTATTCTTTACAATTGTTTATGCGTGGGCCATAGTTTCCATTGTTTAATCCCTTGTTCATTGTTGTCCTCGGGGTGCTTAGGAGACAAGGGCTGAGGCCTAATGCAGGGATCACACCTGCCTTGGACTTATCCCTTGCTCCTACTATTTTGCATGGCGTTTTCCTCCCCATTTCCTTTCCTTCTTTCTCATCCCCTTATTCTGTTTCCCCTTATCCTAATCATTAACTTATTTTTTCTAGTATAAAAATTGGGTTTGGGTTTTTGTGTGTTTTTGGGGTTTTTGTTTTTTGTTTTTGGGGTGTGTGTGTTTTTTATATTTACCCCTTACTTTTTTCCCTCTTTTATATAAACACACTCACATATAAACTACATATACATTTAAATGTTTTATTTGTTTTACTCCATATTATGTGTTATGAAATATATTTTGAGTATTTTTTATGTTTGTTTTAATATACTTTATACCCATACAAAAAAAACATCATTCTACAACTTTAACATATAAATACAGCCAAAACATAAAACCATACTCCATACACAAGCGTTTTATTTTCGTTTGTGCACTAAAAGGGAAGGGTCCCACCCACACCCCCACACCCCAACCCCCACACACCACACCACACACCACCACACCCCAAACACCCCACACCCATCCCTACATATATATATATATAAAAATTTATTATTTTTTAAAAATTTTATATAAATTGGGGTGGGGTGTGTGTGTGTGTATGTGTGTGTGTGTGTGTTGGTGTGTGTTGTTGTGTGTTTTGGGGGTGTGTGTGTATATTTGAAAAACACACACAACACACACACCACACAACCACACCCCAACAAACACACACCCCCCAAACAACACACCCCCCAACACCACACACCAAAAAATTATATATAAAATAATATAATATAGATTTTAAGATATTTTGGGGTTGTGTTGTGGGGTGTTTTGGTTGTGTGTGTGTGTGTATGTGTGTCAGGTGTGGTACACCGGGTTTTATTTTCCCCTACTTAAAAAACCGAGATTAGACATTTCTTTCCATTTTATCCCTATAAACCTAATTTTTTTGTTAAAGAATTGTGTTTTTCCCCGCCCCCCTGTCCCCCTACCCTCGTGTTGCTCCCCAAAGCCCAGTGTTTGGGCAATTTTCCACGTCCCACAGGGACCCCACGGGAGCATAAAGGGGGGCACAGAAATCCCCCGTGGGGGGCAAAAAAGCCGCCCCCATGGGGTTTTCCTTTTTCTCCTTTTCCCCTTCACTGCCCCCGCGACGGTGGGACCCTCATACTGTTTTCTCCCCTTTTGCTTCCGTGTCCTGCAGTTTTGCCTTTGGATCTACCTTTCTTCCACAACTATTTACAATTTCATCATTCTTCTGTTTCTTTTTTAATAGGTGTTAGGAAACTGTACATTTCCCGGGCCCCCTCCAGACGAACGGGGTTGCTCCCCGGGGGCAAATATGGAAAACCAAAAATATGTTCCAAACAAACTTTTTGGGGGGTTGGCGGCTTTAATGTAGCCGCTGCCCGACTTTTTTACCTGGAAAACCCACAAAAAGGGGACTATCTCACCCCCCGGGTGGCCCGTCACCCATGTGAACAACCGGTAAGTATCGAGCCGTTTAACATTTCCCAACCCTGCGAAATATCCACTCACTGGCCATTGCCGATTCGCCCCGCCCTGTTTCCGTTGGGAAACCTCGCAGGGGCTACGAACCGCTAATTGCAAGGGAAGGGCCTTTAGCCCCAATTTTGTACTATTTGCGGGGCCCGCAAAAAACCTACGGTCCCGAGGGGTGGGGGTCCCTAGCAGACAACGTACATTACCCCCTTTTTTAAAAAGAAAGCTTTAAAGGGCCGAGGAATTTTTTTTGGGTTGATCTCCAAAATTAAACTTTAAAGTCATTTAAAAACCTAGGGGGTACTTCTTGACTGGAATTGCCAAAGCGGGCTTTTTGGAAAATAATGAAAAATAATAAAAAGATTACTGTTTTGAATACTATTTTCCCCGAAATTTCCCCTGGGGAAACGAAAAGGTGCAGGGCCCCGCCTTACTCCACTGTGTTGTTTTTTTCGCTTAAATCTTAAATCCCTTTTCTTGACGGGGTTCTGCACCCTCATCTCATAACACCATACGTAATTTTTCCCTACCCCCAATGTAAGTGGGGATTTTCTACGTGGTGGATTTTTAAATTAGATCTTTATTTCTATTAATGTTAGTTTTACATTATCCAACAAATTTTCCCTTTGGCAAATTTGAATTTCAAACCAAAATGTGTTAAACACAAACACCAAACCTAAAAATTTTAAAATTTAAATAAAAAAAAGTTTTTTAACGAATATTCGCGTTTTAGCTAGGAAAAAACCCTCCCCCATATGTTCAATTAGTGCCAAGTTTTTTTTTCGCTGCAAATGCCCCCCTCGGATTTCACAGATTTTGGGCCACTGCGTCCAGTTCCGCACGCATTCTCCCAAACGGGCAAAATGTCCCAACGGGTTTTAAAACGTCGGGGGCCGGGACGGGCCCAAAGCTCGATACGAAAACTTCATTTAAAACTCCCCTCGTCAAGTTCATCAAAAAAATGGTAATCCCTTTGCTCCTGTCACTCCTTTTCCTAGTTTTTTGGGCGTGTCTCTGTAGTAAAAAATTTACTTATTCATTTTATATCTCTACCTTAAAAAAGGACTGGGGGGCCACCATTACTGGATGGGCCCCAGAGACTTTTGAACAAAAAGCTCTTCAATGGACACGGGACGGAGGTAAAAAATTTGGGGACCCCGTTCTGGGGCGACCATGGGGAACCAGGGGGCAAGAACCTGACGGCGGTACCAGCCAGAACGGGCGGATACTTGGCAAAGGAGACCCTTTTTTTTTAGGATGGATGCAGTGTGTAATTTTCAGAATTTGTCCTTTAAATCTGGGGAGATATACTGATAAAAGGGCATGTAAAAAACCTTTGACCCGTAAAAAAAAAAGAAAAGATATTACTCTTTTTACCCACAAATTGTTAAAACCCTCCCATCGCTTTTAACCCCACTTACCCTTCTTTGATTAACCCCTTTGGGGTGAAGTTCCCCAAAAAGTTTCCTTTTAAAAAAAAATAAGGAGAAAACGGAGATAATGGATTTTGGGATTTTTGGGACAGTCCTTATGTTCCCATACACCTCACTTTCCGGGGCCCAAAACCCCTTCGGCAGGTGTTTTGGGGCCAAAAAGAAAGGGACACCACTAAACTTTTTCCCTTGGGTTATCGCCCCCACCCCCTCCCCCTCAAATGGCGTGCCTCGGTAGAGAATAGAAAATTTTTGGGATACTTTTGGGTTTTTTGTGTTGCCCTTTAAAAAAATTTCCCCCCAGCCTTTCCCCTTCCCGTGTGGACTCTCAAAAAATGAACAGTGAAAAAATTTTTTCCATACCCAAAAAGCCTTTTTCCCTATCATAAAAAAAAAAACCCCAAATACATCAGGAAAAAAAAAAAAGTCCCAAAAAATCTATCGAGCTGATTTTTCTTTTCCCTTTAAATTCTTCACTCTTGTTACCGGGGGGGCTACCAAATGCGAAAGGACGTCAAAAAAAGTGAACGGGGTGAGCTTTGTACCACATTCTTTAAAGTTTTTTTTTATATTAAAATTTAAAAAAATCATGTTTTTCCCTTTCCTTCCCGTAAGAATTTTTTTTTTTTTTTTCCCATACCTTTTTTCTTCACTCGGGGGGCCCTACCTTTGATGTGATGGACATTATAGGGGGTCATCCCGGTGGGGATATATATAATGTATATTTAAAATATATATTATAATAATTATATAAAATATTATATATATATTAAAATATTTATTGTGTGTTGTGTTTTGGTGTGTGGGGTTGTGTGGTGGTGTGTTTTGTTTTGGGGAAAAACTTTAAATTTTGGTGCGCTTCACACCCCTTTCCCAGTATTTTCCCTTTCTATAAAAGTTCCCCCTTTTAAGCACCAGGTGTCCCGCTTTTTTGCACCCCCAGCGGGCCGAAGAAAAGGCGCCTCCCTCAGGGAGCCCGCGAACAGGAGACGTCCCCAGACAGCAAAAAAGGGGAGGGCCCAAGACAAAACGAAGAAAAACCCGGCTCAAAATTTCCGCCGCTACAATTTCCTCACTCCCAAGGGCGAGGGGATGCCTGAGGAGTCTCCCCATCTGCCCCCACAAAAAAACCCCAAAACCAAACCCTTTCATCCCCCTTTCCCAAAACCTTTTATAAAAAAAAAAAAAAAAAAAAAAAAAAAAATTAATTAATTTTATATATATATATATATATAATATATATATAAAAGATTATAATATAAAAATATAATAGATTTTATTATATTTATATATTTTATAAAAATAAAAATATAATAAGATAAACATTTTTTTTTTTTTTTTTTAAATTAAAAATTTTTCCTACCTTCATTCTCTTTCATTTTTTCACAATAAAATATTAATATTTTAATATATATATAATAATATATATTATATATATATATGTTATTTCAAAATTTATATATATATAAAATTATTTTATGTACAAAATTATATATATATATTATATATAATATTAATAAAATATAATATTTTATTATATAAAAATAAAATAATTTATTTATATTAATTATTTTATAATATTTTATATATAAAAATTTTTATATAATATAGAAATTTCCCATTTTCCTATAAAATTATATAAATAGTTTATATTTTTTAATATATATCTCTTTTTTCTATTATTCTAATATTTTGTGTATTTTATATTATATTGATTTAATATATCTATTTTTATTCATTTGTATATTATATATTCCCTTTTTTTGGGGCATAGTATAATGCTTTAAATTTATGGGATATTTCCACCCAAAAAAAAGGGATCACGATTTTTTTTGTTTACGAAAAATATTTTAATCAAAAAAATTCCTAATTTGGTATTCAGTTTATCCCCTCCCCAAATTTTTTTCCCATTAATTTTCTATATCTTGTTTTTTTTCGTTTCATCGGGGGCATTCTTTCCCATCATTGCCTAATATTTACACTAGGGTATGGCCATAAACTAACAAACTCAAAATCCTTGATGTTGAAGATCACCGGGATAAAAAAATGATATTTTGCTATTGTGAATGGGCCCTTGGCATGAGGCAAAAAAGGGCTTTGGCCCCTCCTTTTTGGGTTAGTGCTAAAAACCTTAGACAAATCTAGCAACCTGCATTATTTTCTAACCATTAATATAAACCCCCCTAGGTTTCCCCGGGGGCCCCCCCAAATTACATTATAGGGATTTTTTTATACTTTCCCCCTTTTCTTTTCTTAATATATAGTTTTTTATTTGACTTGGGTTTCCCAAACCAAATGTTTGACTTTTTTTTAAAATACACACACCACACAACCCCCAAACCACACACCCCCACAACACACACACATATAAAAATTATATATATTATATATATATATATTTTATTATATATTATTTTTTTATATATTTTTAATATTTGTATATAAAATATACATATATAAATTTTAAAATTTATAATTATAATTTATTATATTATTTATTTTGAAATAAAAATTTCCCCTTTTTTTTTTTTTTAAAACCACCAGATCTTTTCCCGGGTGCCTAACAATATATATATTCAATATTCTAATTAAATGTGTTTTACTAAGCCTTTGTATGGGATTTTAATTTTATATTTACGCAACTGTTACCGTGTTATATAATTAGCAACGACAGAATAGAGGAGAGAGCTTATTAAAAGGGAGGTCTTTTTCCTTTATACAAGGGGTTTTCCCCAATTTGGTGAAATAGTTTTAAAAACCAAAACCCAATCGTGTTTTTATTTTTTTGATTTGTGTTTTGCCTTTTTAGGCCGTCATAAATTTTTTAAAAATAATAAAAATAATAGAAAATATAAAATTTTATATATATAATATATATATAATATTTTAATATATATAAAATATATTTTATTGTAAAAATTTTTCTTTTTTTTTTTTTTTTACCCCACCAATCTCTTCAGGGTGCCAAAACCAACTATATATATTCATTATTTTTTAATTAATGTGTTTTTCACAAAGGCCTGTAGGGATTTTTTTTTATATTTACCAAAACTTTTTCCCCCGGGGTTTTTTAGTTACAAAAACAGAATAAGGAGAGAGCTTTTAAAAAGGGATTTTTTTTTCCCATATACAAAGGGGGTTAAAACCAAATTGTCATAGTGTTAAAACAACCCCAATCGTATTATATATTGAGTGTGTGTCTGCCTTTTAGGGAAACAGCCCAATAAATATATGTGTTATATATAAAAAAAAAGCAATATATATATTTTAATTATATATATTATTATTTTATATATATAAATATTACATATTATTGTAATATTATTTTAAAATATATATAAAATTTTTATATATATATTAAAATTATTATATATATATTATATTTTATATTTTATTTAGGATTTATGACGGGCTTTATTTTTGGGCTTGAGGATTTCCCTAAAAAATTAATTAATTGTTTAGTGTTTAAGTCTAGTTTTTTTCTGTTTTTTTTTTTTTTTCCTTTTTCATTTCTTCCCTTTTCTTTTAAACCATTTTTAAAACCTCACCCCGGAAACCCCCAAAGAACTAGAAAACAAAAGGCCAGAGAAAAAAAACCGCCATTTTCCCCAAAACTTCATTAAATCTTCTCGAAAACCGAAAAGCATAATCTACCGCTGCACTTCGAGTCCCCCAAAAGAAAAGGGTATTCTTGTTAAAGTTGCTTTTTTTTCTGTTTTGGCTTCCTCCGTCGGGTTTCCCTTGGGGCACCGGGTCGCCTTCATCCCCCCAGAAACGGCTTTCCCCCTTTTGGGACCCCCGCCCCTTTCCGTCCCCTAAAGACGCCTTCGGGGCCTTGGGTCTGAACGCCGATCCATACGTGGGGGCCCGCCCGGCTCGGGTTGAATGGGGGGTTTTTTGTCGTCCCCAAGGGGGCTTCTTGCAAAAATTTGAATCCCAACGGAAAAACTTTTGGCGCCCCAAGAAGAATACGGAGGTTTGATTACAAGTAACAAGGGGACAAGTTTTAACTTGGCGTGGGTCTTACTGTTTTTCTTTGATAAACTTGACGAGGTGTACATGAGGGTTTGGTCAGAGTCGTTTTTGGCCATGCGGGCGCCCACGTTGAACCCCCTTTCCCCCCTTCATCTCGGGGCCAGTTTTCCAGGTTCTGTGGGGGAACGGGAAATGCAGGGTCGGCAAGGGTTGTGGAATCCCTGGGGGCCCCCAATTCTGAGTTGGGGGAAAAATGTTTAATTTTTTTTTTTGCACTCATTAGACACTTAGATTTTTTTGAAAGGGAATGTCTCATTCCCATTAGGGATTTTTGGAATTTCCCGACAAATATACATTATTGCAATTTTTTAAATTCTATATACAAAAATTAAACCCAAAAACCGTAAAACATGAATTTTTTTATCAAAGACATGTGGGGGTAACTGAAACGTCAGAAATTTCACTTTTTTTGACTGATTTCCCAAAGCACTGACTGAAATCCTGTTCAGAAAAAATTCCCGGAAAGTATTAAAAATTTCAAAACACCCCCGGGTTATAAAATATAGGCAATATTCCCTTACCATTTATCAAAAATTCTAAAACAAATAAAAAATATTATTACTAATCTTTCGACAGTGCAATAAAGTCTTAAAAGGGTTTTAAAACCCAAAAGAGAAGTGTTTAAAAACCCTGGAGGAGTAGGGGTACATCGTGTTTGGGTTTCTAAGGCCTTTCTACTTTGAAAGGAAAAAACAGACATTTACACAGAATTTCGCACTGTACACCCCTTTTGCAAAATTTTTTAAAAAAAAAATAGTAAGTAGGGGAAAAATAGCAGTAAACCTTAAAAATAAAAATTTTGGGAATTTTGTAGGGGAAAAAATTCTAAAATATGTTATCTTCGGTCCCATTTTTTCCGGGTTTTATCGCCCAAAACCCCCAGAAAAGGATCGTCTTCTCGTCACATGCCCCAAAACCGCGCAACATACAACATTTCATACATGCAAAAATACATGCATACAAAAAGGGAAAGAAAGAGATGATAAATAACACTTTTTATATACATAAATACACAGACTAATAGAAAAAGATAGATGGGTTAGACGGGTTAGGGGTTAATTTACATTTTAAATGTATATACACATTTTATAGGGAAGCACACAAAATTTAAATTATGTAAAAACCTGTTATATTTTGTTTATCTATCTCTCTCTCTCTCTTCCCTCCCCTCTCTCTTTCTCCTTCTCTCTCTCCCCTCCCCACCCCTCTCTTTCCCCCTCTCCTTTTCTCTCTCTCTCCTATATAAATATAATATATATATATAAAATAAAATTTTTAATATATAATTAATTATTATTATATAATATATTATATTTATCTATTTTATATATCTTTTAAAATTAAAATTTTATTTTAAAAATATATCCCTACTTATATTATTATTATTTTAATATATATCTATTAATATATATATAATATATTGGGGTGTGTGGGGTTTTGGTTTGGTGTGGTTTTGTTTGTGTTGTGTGTGTGTGTGTGTTTTGTGGTGTTAATATATTATATATAAAATATTTTCTATTATATATATATCCCTTATATATCTATATTTTTAATTTTTATATATATATATATATTTGATTATATTAATTGATAAAATCTGAAATTGCCCACCCCAAACGCCCCCCTTCGAGGGCTTTGGGGTGCCCATGCGCGCGTATTTTAGCAGCCGCGGGTTTTAAACATAATTTTGGGAAAAATAAAAACCTAGATTACGATAAATTCCCCTTGGGGGGAAGGGGAAACTTCCACCTCGTTTGCCTATTTAGCCACTGGGTGGGCAAGCAAACCCCAAAGTCATTGTTTGGTCCCAACCCCGGGATAAATGAGAAAAAATGTTTATCAAAAAGGGTCCCAAACCCCCGGCACTCTCCCGGGGAAAAGGGAAAATGGGGACCCTACCCCACTAAACCCCCAAAGAAACAAAAACGGAAATTTACAATTAGTATCATGCTGTGACCCACGGGCTAAAATATAAACCCTACCGTTAAAAAAAAAAAAAAAAAAAAAAAAAAAAAAAAAAAAAAAAAAAAAAAAAATATTTATATATATAAAATTATTTTTTAAAATAATATATTTTATATGTATTTAGTTTAAAATGTGTATTATATATTTTTAATATATATATACCCCAAATCATTTAACGGTAGGCATGCCCTACCGCCGTGGTCCCCGCATAAAACTAAATTGCAGTTTTCACTTTTTTGATGTTTCTTGGATTGAGTAGGGGGGGTGGGTTTTCCCCCATTCCCCCTTTCCCCCGGAAGTCCCGGGTTACCTTTTTTAGGTAACATTCTCTCTTATTTTTTCCGGGGCCTTGGGACCACCCTAAATTGGGCTGGCTTGGCCACCCAGTGGCTAGGCAGGAAATCGAGGTGAATTTCCCTTGCCCAAGGGAAACAAACGGGGCGGTGGGTGACCCCCCAAAAAACCCTCAAAACTCAGATTGCCTTCGTGAAGTCTTGATTCCGCGCGCTCTAACCATTCGACCCCGGGGCAGCCTTAAACGATCATGTGCTTTCTTTGTTTTTTTTTGGGCAGTTTGAGGGGTTGGGTTTGCCTTTTGCCTTCCCCCCGGGTTTTTTTTAAATCGAGTCCCCCCATCTCTTTTTCCCCGGCACAAATTTGGGGCTGATTTTGGTCCCCCAGTTGGCTAGGTGGAAATCGAGGTAAAATTTCCTTGCCAAAAGGAAACAACGCGGCGGCCCGGGTGACTCAAAACCCTCGAACTCAGTTTTGCCCCCCGGACAGTCTTGAGTCCGACGCTCTAACCATTTTTGGGCCCCCCGCGGCCCCCCATATTATAATATATATATAAATATTATATAAAATAATATATTAAAATATATATATTATATAAAATATATATATAGGTATTATATATCACCCTTAGAGCATGGGACTCAGGCTGCCCAGACGGCAATTTGAGTTCGAGGGTTCGAGTAAACCGGCCTTCGCGTTTTTTTTTTTTTCCTTTTGGGCCCCAAGGAACTTCACCTGGGTTGCCTGCCTAGCCCGGGTCCCAAAAACCCCAAACTCAAGTCGTGCGGGGAAAAATGGGAAAGGGTTTACCCCTTTAAAAAAACACCGGGCAAAAGGAAATGGAAAACCACCCTCAAAAATTTCCCTAAAAAAAAATCATGGAAGCCCTAAATCGTCAAGGCCGCGGGGGCCCGAATGGTTAACCGTGGACTCAAGACTGTGGGGGACGGCAATCTGAATTCGAGGGTTCGGTCCCGACCGCCGCGTTTTTCCCTTTGGAAAAAAAAATTTAAACCTTGATTCCCTTTCCCCTACCACTGGGGGGCCCCAAGCCCGCCCAAGTCAATTGCTGGTCCCAAGCCCGGATAATAGAGAGAAAAATTTCCCAAAAAAAAGGTCCCCCCCCGGAAACCTCCGGGGAAAAGGAACGGGGGAACCCTCCACGTACTCCCCCAAAAAGCTTCAAAAAGGGAAAACAAAATCAAGTATCATGCTGGGGAACCACGGCGGTTTCAGATTTTAAACCTACCTTTAAAAAGAAAAGGGAATATATAACCCTCTAGTGCCCACTCTACTAAAGAAAGCATGGGGAAACCACTTCAGTGTCTCCCCCTAGGCAATAAAATGATCAATGCCCTTAAAGGAACCCTGGGAACACCCGGGGACCGAGAGACTATAGGCCCTTGGGCCAACAGCTTTAAATTCGAACTTTTCTGTCCTTGATAATTATATTACCCCGTAATATATATATATTATATATTATTATATATATAAATTTTATATTTTATATATATATATATATATATATTATTTTAAAACAAAAAGGCTTTTTTGGTTTTTTTGCCAAAAAAACTAAATCATAAAGATTCGAAGATAAAGGGCAATGCCGATGATGAACCTTTTTTAAAAAAAAGGGAGGGGTTGGGGAAAAATGGGGAAAGATTTTCACTTATCTTGGGCTTTTTTTTAACTAATCCATAGATAAAGCCCCCGGAGAAAAAAGAGAAAAATTCCCAAATTGCCAAAAGCCCCAAAATTTGCTCTCAAAAAAATCGGGAAAAGACCGAAGCTTTCCCCTTACGGCAAAGCTGAGGTTATTCCCTCATTATTCTCTCAATTGCCCCCATAGGGGGGTTCTGAGTTTTGGGGTTGTGAAAAGATAGACAAAAAAAAAGGTCTTTTTTTGGGAAATTTGGGGGTTACAGACGATCCCTCCCTTTTAAACCGGACAAAAAAAGAAAACGAATATAAGTGCTAGAAAAAAAAATAGAAAAGCCCGGGCTTTTTGGACATCTTGAAAAAAAAGGAATTTAAGTTTTTTGGGTTCTTTTGGGGATGAAAAGAAAAAAGGTTTAAAAAATTTCCCTTACAGGGTTTGGGGGTTGGGAAAAGGGGGAAAAGGGGAAAACCGAAGCCCAAGACTGACGAAAAACATAAAAGAGTATTTCCGGGGCCTGTGGGGTATTACAATTTGGAAAGAAAAGCGCAAGATCGGTAGAGTGGCGAAGGTTGTGTTGGGGTCCAGGGCTGCTTAAACAGAGCATACCGTTATTGATCCCTAAAATGCTGTTATAATTTTATATATATATTTATATAATATATATTAAAAATTTTATATATTATAAAATTATATATATATAATAAAATATATATAATTTTTTGGGGTGTGGGTGTGTGTTTGTGTGTGTGTGTGTGTTTTGGGGTTTGTTTTTTGGTGTTGGTTTTGGTGTTGTGTGTGTATATATATTTAAAAAGGGTTGTGTATATATTTTAAAATTAATATATAATAATATTTATTATAATATTAAAATAAAAATTATATATAATATGGTTTTTAATGCTCTCATGCCCTTCTCGTTTGGGCCGCTGCCACCGCTGGTTAGCCTATTGCAAAAAGGGAGCAGCTCTGCATAAGCCCCCCCTTACTATCCACACCCTCTTTTGCCCTCGAGACTTCTGCATGTTTTCCCCCAGGGGAATTTGGGGCACCCTGCGGGGGATCTCAGAGCACCCAGGGGGCCTGGCTCCATCCCAAACCTCCGCCCCCCCCCCCTGGGGGTTAATGGGGGTTTTGGGGGGGTTACCTAGCCTGTCCTCCCCCCCTCCATTTTTAACCCCCAGAAACGTCTTTTTAAAAATTTTGGATATGCTGAAGGGGGGGGTTTTCTGTCCCCCCCAAACCCAGAAAGTAAAACAAGCCGGGGGCCCCATTGGGGGGCCCAAAGGGTTTGGGGCAAAAGGAAAGGGGATGTGAATCCTGGGCCCTCCCCTTGCAGCCGGGAAAGGCCCCAAATAAATTAAAAAACCCCAAAGGGGAAATCCCCCGGGTTGGATGTGGGCCCCACGCAGTCCCCCTCCATAGCAACTCCCCAGGCTTTCCCTTAGGCAAGCAAATTCCGGGTAGGTGCTTGGAACATCGGGTCCTTGCAGCAGGATGAGCTTTTTTACCCAGGGCTTTTCGAAGGAATGAAGGATTTTGGGGGTTTTAGGTGGCTGCCCTATTGGAGGTGAGAAGACCCGGGAGCGGCACAATCAGTATGGCTGGGGACTCCTACTACTGGGCGGGCCCCTGGCGGGTGGTTTCCCCCCCTATATATTAAAATTTTTTATATTTTAAATAATATATATATATGATACCACGCCATGGCCCGACCATATAGGGGTACCCCCCTAAAGATTTTGCCCCCCTGCCAGGGTTTTTCACCTCCAAGAGGGCAGCCACCCCCCAAATCCCAAATCCTTCAGTTCCCTTCGATAGCCAAAGGGGTTTAAATGCTCATCCTGCTGCAAGGACCAATGTTCCAAGCCCTACCCGGGTAGCTTGCCTAAGGCAAAGCCGGGGCAGTTCTATGGGGGGTTTACATGCTGTGGGGGCCCCGAAATCACCTGTGGGGAAAATTTCCCCTTGGGGTTCATAATTGATTGGCGCCTTCCAGGCTGGGAGGCAGGTCGGTGATTCACACTCCCTCCTACGCCCCAACTTTGCCCCCCCAATGGGACCCACGGGTTTCTTTACTTGCTGGGGGGGGAGGGACAGAAACCCTCCCCTTCAGCATATCCATTTATAGGGAGACGTTTTCTGGTGAGTTTTCCTGGAGGGAGGAAGGGCAGGCTAGGTCCACCTCCCCCCAAACCGCCAAATTAAACCCAGGGGGCGGGGGCAGGAGGGGGTTGGAGCCAGGGTCCTTCTGCCTGAATCCCCTGCGGGTGCCCCAAATTTCCCCCTGGAAAAGCCTTTTCCGGGAAATCTCGAACAGAGAGGGTGTGGAAATATAGGGGAGGCTTATTTCAAAACTTTCTCCCTTTTTTTGCACTAAAGGCCCAAACCCCGGTGGCAGCTTTCAAGCGAGAAAACATGAGGGGGCCCCTTAAAACCATATATAAAATTAAAATATATATAATATAATATTTATATATAATTTTATATATATTATATTAATATATACACACACATATACATTATATAACACACACACACACACACCACACACCAAAAACACACACACCCCAAAACCCCACCACCACACACCACACACACACACACACCTAAAATTTTATATTTATTAATTTTTATATTTATATATATATATATATATATATTTAATATATAAAATATAAATATAATATTTTTTTTTATATATCAGCATCAGCATCAATTAAAGGTTGCTCTTGTTTTTTAAACACCGTGGACCCCAACACCTCCCCTTTGCCCCTCTCCCGATTTTTGGGGCTTTTCTTTCCATTTTTTACATCGACAGCCCGCAAAAATCTTTGTGTTGTCGCTCATCTTGTCTTTTGGTTTTTCCTCTTTCCCCCTGTTTTTCCAACCGGGCCCCGTCAGCAATTTTTTCTCAATACTTTTTTCTTCTCATCACAGACCCAAAAAACTTTAGTTTTTCCCTTTTTTTCAAGATTCCAACAGCCGGGCCCTTTAAATTTTTTTATTTTTCTCAGCACTTTTATCATTTTTTTTTCTTTTCTGTCCATTTTAAACTTTGTAAATCGTCTGTAACACCCACCTTTCAAACTATTGACCTTTTTCTTGTCTATCTTCTTCAGCCCCAAAAACCAGCCATATTGGGGCCAAATTTAAACTAATGAGTTCAATAACCTCACTTTGTCCTTTAAAGGGAATTTCCCTTTGGGCTTTTCCCGAGTTATTTAGAGCAACTGTGGCGCTTTTGGCAATGGGAATTTTTTTTCCCTTTTTCTCCCCGGGGCCTCATCATATGTATTAGTTTTTTAAACCCCCCCCCCAAAATAATGAAATCCCTTTTAATTTTCCACAACCCTCCATTTTTGTAAAATTTTCTCAAACGTTCATTGCCGGTTTTTCTTCGAAACTTTATGATTTTTGTTTTTTTTGGCATTAAAAAAAAACCAGCCTTTTCGTATTTATATAAAAATATATATTATAATATATATAAATTTTTATTTATAATATATTTTATATATAAATATTTTTACGAGGGATATATAATTTTTCCGGGGCCGGGTAGTTTTAGAATTGAACCTGTGGCCAATGACCTATAGGGCTCTCGTGTCCCCCGGTGTTCCGGTGTTTCCCTTTTAAAACTTTATCATTGAAAATTTCCTATGGAAGACACTGAAGATGTTTCCCCTGCTTTCTTTGTACGTTTCTACTAATGGGGGATATATCTTTTTTCTTTTAACGGGGGTTTTTATCTGAGGGCCCCCGTGGTCCCCCAGCATTATACTTGATTGTATTTTTAGTTGTATGCTCTTTGGGTGAGTACGTGGTAGGGGGCCCCCTTTTTCCCTTTTCCCCGGAGAAATGCCGGTTTGGGACCTTTTTTAGGGAATTTTTTCCCCTCTATTTATCCGGGGTTGGACCCGAAATTTACTTGGGTGGCTTGGCCCCATTTGGGTAGGGAGGGAATCAAGGTGAAGTTTCTTTGCCCAAAGGGAAAACGCGGGGGGTCGGTGACTCCGAACCCCCCGAAATTTAGATTGCCGTCGTGACAGCTTGGTCCGAAAGCTTTTAACCCCTTTTGGGGCCCCCGCGGCCCCTTTACGTCAGGGGGTTTTCCCTGTTTTTTTTAGCATTTTTTAAACGGGGGTTTTTCCATTTTCCTTCCGCCCGGTGTTTTTTTTAAAGATCCCATCTCTAATTTTTCCCAGCCTGACTTGAGTTTGGGTTTGGCCACCCATGGCTAGGGGAAGGATCGAGGGGAAAATTTCCCCTTTCCCAAAAGGAAAAAACGCGCCCGGGCCCGGGGACTCGAACCCTCGAAATCAAATTGCCGTCGTGGGCGTCCCCCGATCCCGATCTCCCAACTGGGTGGAAAATATACATACATATTATATTAATCTTATATATATAAAATTTTATAATATATATATATATATAAACATATAATATTGGGGGGGCCCCGGTGGCCAATGGTTAGAGCGTCGGACCCCAAGACTGTCCCCGACGGGGAATCTGAGTTCGAGGGTTTTAGTCACCCACCGGGCCCCTTTTTTTTTCCCTTAAGGCCCAAAAACTTTCCCCCCGATTGCCTACCCAGGGCCCCGGGGGGCCCAAATCAGCCCCTCAGTGCCGGGGGGAAAAAGATTGGGGACTCGATAAAAAAAAAACCCGGGGGGAAAGGGAATTTGGAAAACCCCCGCCCCTAAACTGCCCCCGAAAAAACATGAAAGCACATGTCGTCAAGGCTGCGGTGGGCGAATGGTTTGAGCGGCGGAATCAAAACTGTCAGACGGCAACTGAAATTCGAGGGTTTGAGTCACCACCGCCGGTTGTTTTCCCCTTTTGGGGGAAGGAACTTCACCCCCGATTGCCCCGCCTAGCCCCGGGTGGCCAAGGCCCCCCCAAATCATTCTGGTCCCAACCCGGATAAAATAAAGAGATGGTTTCCCCCAAAAAAATAACACCGGCACTCCCGTGGAAAGGAACTGGGGACCCTAAAAAACCCCGTAATCACTCCAAACATCCCCAACCCTGAAAACTGCAATTGATATTATCTGTGACCACGGCCCGGGTCAGACCTGAACCCCCTTAAATTATGATGATTTTATATATATTTATATATAATTTTACACATTCATATATATTATATTGATATATATAATAAAATATATATAAAATTTTATATATATATATATTTTTTTTTTTTTTTTTTTTTTTTTTTTTTTTTTTTTTTTTTTTTTTTTTTAAAGGGAGGTTTTTAATTTGAGCCCCCGGGGGCCCCCAGCATGTACTTAATTGTAGTTTTCCCTTTTTTGTGATGCCTTGGAGTGATTTCGTTGGGAAGGTCCCCCCGTTCCTTTTCCCCGGAAATCCGGGGGTACCTTTTAGATAAAACATTCTTTCTATTTTCCGGGCTTGGGACCAGGGACTGACTTGGGGTAGCTTCCCCCCTGGCTAAAAAAGGGAAACAGGTGAAGTTCCTTTCCCAAGGGCTTCATCGTATCTAGGGTTTGATTTACCCCAAAATTATTTAAATCACGCGCGTGCTCCATACGCGCCCCATGGATGCACCCACGCACTCGTGCGGGGGTTTTGTTTGCACTTGCAAAATGATTTTTTTATATTCATAAAATATTATATATATATATATATATTATTAAAATTTTATATAAAAATATATATGTATATATAATTATATTAAATATATATATATATATTAATATATACACACACACACCACACCCCACACACACCACACACACACACACACACACAACCCCACACACACATATAAAATTTATATATATTTTAAAATATTTTTAATTTAAAATAAATTATATATATAAGGGATATTTATTTTAAATATTAATTTTATATATTATATTGATTAAAATTTATATATAATTTTAATATACATTAAAATAAAATATATATTTTACTAATATATATATATAATATATATATATAAAATAGAAAAGAGAGAAAAAGAGAGAGGAGAGAGAAGAGAGGGGAGAGAGAGAGAGAGAAGAAAAGAAGAGAGAAAGGGGGGGAGAGAGGAAAAGAGATAGATTATCCCCCTTAAAATAAACAGTTTTAAAAACATAAAATCTATATTGTGTGTGCTTTATAACATAATTGTAAAATACCCTAATATGTAAATATTTTCTATCATCTACCTATCTATCTGGTTTTTATATATTCCTTTGTATTTTGTATATAAAAGTGTTTTTTTATCTATCTCTTTTTCTCTTTCTGTATGCATGGGTTTTATGCATGTTGAATGTTAAATTTTTTTTTTGCCCGTGTGTCATGTGACGAAAGGGCTGATCTTAACGGGGTTTTTCATAACCAGGGAAATGTGACCCAAGAAACATATTCTTAGAATTTTTTACTCTCATATTCCATGCCCTTTGGGAAATTTATCTGCTTATTTTTCCCCCCCCTTTTCTATTTTTTTTTTTAAAATTTTTTGCAACAAAGGGTGGGCCCGTGGGGACATTCTGTGTAAAAATTTTTCTGTTATTTCTTCTCAAAATAGAAAGGCCTTGAAACAAGCACGATTCACCGGGTCTCCCCTAGGTTTTTTTGTCCTTTTCTTTGGTATGTAAAACCTTCTTAAAACTTTTTGCACTGTCGAAATGATTAGTATATATATATTTTTAAAAATTTTTATTAATTTTTTGATAAATGGGTTGGGTTAAAATTGCCCCATTTTCATAAACCCAGGGGTGTTTTGGGAAAATTTTTAATACTTTCCTGAATTCTTCGAACAGGAAACCCTTAGTCCCGTGCTTTTTTGGGGACACATTTAAAAAACGTGAGTAATGCGTTTCAGTTACCGCCCCATGTCTTTGATAAAAAAGTTCCCTGTTTCACGTTTTTTGGGTAATTTTTGTATAAGCCCCAAACAATAAATTTCCATAATTTATATTAAAATTGCATCATTCCCAAAAATCGTAATGGGGAAAAGGCACATCATTTCAAATAATCCCAAATTTCTAAATGAGTGCAAAATAGCTTAACATTTTCCCCCAACTCAGAAAGCCCCGAGGGGAAATTCCCCCAACATTGCCGACCACTCACCCGTTTTTCCCCACAGAAAAAGGGAAGCTTGGGACGAGATGAAGGCAAATGCTTCAACGTGGGGGGCCCGCATGGCCCAAAATCCTCTGACAACATAAAGACTACCTCGTCAATTTTATCAAAGAAAACAGTAAGCCGGCCCAAATAAAAACTTGTCCCCCCTGTTCCCTTTCTAATCTAACCGTTCCGTATTCTTCTGACCGTCCCATAGTCTTCCTTTTGGGAAATTTACTTTCTTGCAAGAAACCCTCGGGGACGACAACCCTCCATTCAACAGAGCTCGACGCCACACTACTGGATCGGGGCTTTAAAACGAAGGCCCGAAACGTCCTTTTTGGTGGACGGGCGGGCGGGGGTCAAGGGTTGGGGGCCCGTTCTGGGGCGATACGGCGGGCCAGGTTTCAAGAACCCGACGGAGGAAACAAGCAAACTTTCTCAACTTGAACCGAAGACCACCTTTTTTTTTTCGGCGATCGAATGCAGCGTAAATTATGCTGGGCGTTTTTCGAGAAGAATTTTAAAGAAGTTTGGGGAAATGGCGGGTTTTTTTCTCTGCCTTTTGTCTAGTTCTTGGTGTTTTTCCAGGGGAGGGTTTAAAAATTGGGAAAAGGGGAATGAAATGAAAGGAAAAAAAAAAGAAAAGAAAAAACTAGACTTAAACCCCTAATCAAATTAAAAAGTTTTTTAGAATCCGGGCAAACAACAAAAAAGTCCGTCATACTCCTACATATATTATTTATAATATATAATATATATATAAAATATATTATATATATAAAATATATATATATATATAAAATTAACATATTATTGGGAAAATAATATCTATATATTAATATAAAATATATTATATAAAATTATATTTGCTTATTTATTTTTTTATATACCCCATATATTTTTTGACTGTAAACCCAAACAGGCAGACACCCACTCCCCCTAATAAATCACGGGTTGGATTTTTTTAACACTATGACACCATTTGGTAATCCCTTAGTATATGGAAAAAGACCTCCCTTTTAATAAGCTCTCTTTCCCCTAATTTTTGTCGTTTTTTTTAAATTTTATAAAACCCTTTTCAGTTTCGTAAAATAAAATAAACCCCCCTACAGGCTTAGTGAAAAACAAATTTAAAATTTAGAATATATAATAAATTAGTTTTTTTTAGGCACCATGAAGAGGTCTGTTTGGGGGTAAAAAAAAAAAAAGAAATTTTTTTACATATTAAAATATATATATATATAAATATATATATATATTATATATATATATTATACTAATTTGCTTTTTTTATTTATATTAAAACACCTATAATTTTATGACTGTACCTAAACAGGCAGACACACACTCACATAAATAAATCACGATTGGATATGTTTTTTAAAACTTTTTCCCTTTGGTAAACCCTTATTAAAGGGAAAAAAAACCCCCCTTTTAATAAGCCTCCCTCTATTCTTTTGTTTCAATTATATAACACGGTAACAGTTGCGTAAATATAAAATAAAATCCCATACAGGCTTAGTGAACACATTAATTCAGAATATATGAATATATATAGTTGTTTAGGCACCATGAAGAGATCTGGTGGTGTAAAAAAACAAAAAAGAAATTTTATACAAAATAAAATATAATTTTATATATATTATATATATTTATTATATTATTATATATATGGATATTAATACATATATATATAATAAAATATATATTTTTATATTAATATATACATATAATATAATTTTATAAAATTTTATTTTATGGGGTGTGTGTGTGTGTGTGGGGTGTGTGTGTGGTGTGTTGTGTGTGTGTATAAATCAGCAGATATTGGTAGGAATTCTAAGTCAAATAAAACTAATATTTTAAAAACCAAAAAGGGGGAAAGTATAATAAAATCATATAATTAAATTTTGCCGGGGGAGCCTAGGGAGGGGTTTTTTTGTTTTTAAGGTTTTGAAATAATGCAAAGTGCTAGATTGTGTTAAAATCATAAAAAGCACTAAACAAAAAGGAGGGACCCCAACTTCTTGCCTCATGCCATGGCTTTCATCAAAAAGCACTATCTATTTTATATCCCGGTAGATCTTTTCCCTCAAAGGAAATTTGAGTTTGTATTTATGGGCCCTACCCCAGTGTAAAAAATTAGGGAATTTATGGGGAAAGAAAGCCCGCTTTATTCCCAAAAATACAGAAAATAGAAAATTAAAGGGAAAAAAATTTTGGGGAGTGATAACACTGAAAAACGCATTAGAGAAAATTTTTTTGATTAAAAAATTTTTTTCTTGTAAACAAAATAATCGTGTCTTTTTTTTGGAGTTGGGAAAATATCTCCATTTTTTAATGCTTTTTACAGCCCAAACTAGGCAACTATATTTTATACATATGGATATATAAAATATTTTTTTATAATATTTTTAATAATATATATAAATAAAAATATATAAATAATATAAAATATATAGAATTATATATATTAAAATATATTTTTAATTAATATATATATTTATTATATTATTATTATCTTAAGTCCTATATATTTTTTTTTATTAAAATATTAAAATTTTCTATTTATAAACATTATAAAATATTTATTTATTTATTATTTTATATTGTGAAAAAATGAAAAAAAACCCCGGGAAAGGGAGGGAAAATTTCCCAAAAAAAAAAAAAAAAAAATTTTTTTTTTTCCTTTTTATTGTTATTCTTATTATATATATTTTATTATTATATAATTTGTTTTATATATAATATTATTTTAAAATATTAATATTTTAATTATATTTTTATTTTTTTTTTTTTTTTTTTTTTTTTTTTTTTTTTTATAAGGGTGTTGGGAAAGGGGATGCAGGGTCTTTGGGTTTTTTGGGTTTGTTGTGGGTGGGGGATCCCAGCCCCCTCAGGGCACCCCTCCCCTCCTTGGGAAACTGAGGAAATTTGTAGCGGCCCAACTTAGGCCCGTTTGTTTCGTCTTTCCCTTTTCCGTCTCTTTGTCTTTCTGTCCCGGCGAGACGTCCCCCTCTTCTTCGGGGGTTTCCCCCCTCGGGTAGGCGCTTTCTTCGGCCCGCTGGGGTGCAGAACGTGGCACTTGCGTCCGCTTAAGGGAACTTACTATAGAAAGGAAGCTCCCAGGGGAAAGGGGGGGTTTTAAGCGCTACCCTAAACTTTTCACACACACACACACACCCCACACACACCCCAAAAACACAACACACACCCGATATTTTATATTATATAAATTTTATTATATATAAAATTTTATAATATTATATATTTATATTATATATATATATATATCCCCCCGGGATGACATCCTATAATGTCCTAAACACATCAGGGGGACCACCCGAGTGAAGAAAAAAATATTAAAAAAAAAAAAAAATTTTTACTGACGAATGGCATATACATGATTTCTTTTCATATATATAAAAAAAAACTTTTTAAAAAGTGGTACCTGCTCACACGTTTTTAATTTTTGACGTCCTTTCGCCTTTTTTACCCCCCGGGCCCCACCGAGTGAAAATATTAGGTAAAAAAAAATCAACTCGATAGATTTTTTTTGGGGACTTTTATTTTTTTCCTGATAGTATGGATTTTTTTTTATATGATAGAAGAAGGTTTTTTGGTATGGAACAAACTTTCACTGTTCATTTTTTTTGAAGGGCCCCACAGAAGGGAAAGGCTGGGGGAAAATTTTTTTGGAAGGGGGCCCAAAACAAAAAAAAACGTATCAACAAATTTTTTCTAAATTTTCTACCGAGGGCCCTCCATCGAGGCAGGGGGTGGGGGAGGACGTACCGGGAAAGGGGAAAAACTGAGTGGGGTTTTCCCCTTTTTCTTTTTGGGCCCAAAACACCTGCCGAAAAGGTTTTGACCCCCGGGTGCTTAGGTGTATGAAACATAAGGACTGTCCCCAAAAACAAAAATCCTATTTCCCCGGGGTTTTTTGTCCCCTTTTTTTTAAAGGGGGCGTTTTGGGGGAACTTCACCCAAGGATTAAAACAAAGAAGGGGACTGTGGTTTTGAAACGTGCCCTCTAAAAAACATTTGTTGCAAAATGGGAAAATCTACTTTTGGGTTTTTACGGATCAACAGGTTTTTACATGCCTTTAAAACAGTAAATCTCCCGATAAAAGGACAATTCTGAAATACAAAAATGGGATCCATCAAAAGGGAAAAGATAAACCTTCGCCAAGTATCCCAAATTTCTGGCTGGTACCGCCGTCAGGGTTTTTGCACCTTGGGCTCCATGGTCGGGCCCCCAAAAGGCGTCCCCACTTGACCCTCCCCCTTTCCCTCCCATCTTAAACGCCTTCTTTTTCAATGTCTCTGGCGCCGATCCGTTGGTTTGGGCCCTCCAGTCCTTTTTTTAAGGTAAAGGGAAAAAAATGAGATAATTTTTTTTTTGACAAAACAGAGACACGCAAGGGCTTTTGGAAGTGGGGTACGGAGCCAGGTATTTTCCCTTTTCTTTTATGGAAATTGCGAGGTAGTACATGAAGTTTCGTCATCCCAGCTTGAAACCCCCTCCCGGCCCCCGACGTTAAAGCACTCGTTTACACTCTTTCCCCCGTGGCCCAAATGCGTGCGGGGAAATGGACCAAATGGCCCTAAATTTTGAAATCCGAGAGGGCTTCTTTCAGCGAAAAAAAAACTTGGCACTAATAACCCTATGGGGAGGGTTTGTCTTAGCTATACGCGAATATTCGTTAAAAACTTTTTTTTCCCATTTCATTATAAAATTTTAGCTTTTTTGCTGTTTTGTGGGTTTTAAACATTTTTTTGTAAAAATTCTAAATTTTTCCAAAAAAAAATTTTGTATTGGGTTTTTGTAAAATAACATTAAAGAGCAAATATAAGATTACATTTTAAATTTTCCACCCGTAGAAATATCCCCACTTTCATGTGGTAAAGTAAAAACTTACGTATGGTTTTTTGAGATGAGGGTGCAGATCCCCGTCAAAAAGGGATCAAGATAAATCGACCAACATTTTCACATGAAGTAAAGGGGCCCCTGCAGCCCTTGCGTTTCCCCCAGGGAAAATTTTTGGAAACTAGTTTTTTAACAGTAATCTTTTTTATTTACATATATTTTCCATTAATGTCCCCCTTAGTCATATACCAAATCAAGAGTCCCCCTAGGTTTTTAAATGACTTTAAAGTTCATATGGGAAATCCTACCCAAAAAATATTTCCCCGGCATTCTACATTGCTGTCTTTGTAACCAAACTAATTTGTCCCTCTGCTAGGGACACCACCTCTCGGGAAACCCTAGCGTTTGTGCCCCCCCCCCCAAATAGTACAATATCGTGCTACAGGCCTTCCCTTGCAATTTTTGCGCTTCCGGGAGCGCTGGGGAGGTGCCCAAGGGAAAAAGGGCAGACAAAACGGGAATGGCCATTGGGGTGGATACTTCTCGCACGTTTTTTAAAATGTTTTAAAAGGTCATCGACTACTACCTGTTTTTTTCAATGGGTGGGCGGGGGACAAAGGCGGGGGAAAAGTGAAACCCTATGGGTTTTCCAGTAAACGTCGGGCAGCGGCCTACCTCTGCCCCCCAACCACCCTCAAACCCTTGTTTTGGGAAAATTATTTTGGGTTCCCGTATTTGCCCGGCGAGCACTTCCAGTTCGTCTGGATTTGGGGTTGTATTAATGCTACAGTACGCTTTAAAAAAATCTTTTAAAAAAGACCCTCAGAAGAAAGATGAAAAATCTGCCCCAAAAAAGTTGTTAAATGGTAGATCCCCAAAGGGGATAACTGCAGACACGGAAAACAAAAGGCAGAGAAGTATGAGGGCTCCTTTCCCGTCAGCGGGAACATGAAGGCAGCCCGGAAACAAAAACCTCTGGCGCGCTTTCTTTTTTTTGCCCCCCGGGGCAGGGGCTGTGCCCCTTTTTGGGTCCGTGGGGGTCCCCCTTTTTTCGTGGGAAAAATTTCCCAAACACTGGTCCCGGGTAGCAAAACCCCAGAGGGCAGGTGACAGGTGGGGGGAAAAACACCTTTTTAACAAAAAAAAGTTTTAGTATAAAAAAGGAAAAAAAAATTTTTAATCTCGGTTTTTAAAGTAGGGGAAAAATAAAAACAGGTGTACACCACTGACACACTACACACACACCACCCACACCCCACAAACACCACACAAATATCTATTATTATATATATTTTATAATATATATATATATGTGTGTGTGTTTGGGGTGTGGGGGGTGTGTGTGTGTGGGGGTGTGTTTTGGTGTGTGTGTGTGTGTGCGTGTGTTGGGGTGTTTTGTGTGTGGGTTTTTTTAATTTTACACCCCACACACACCACCCCACACAACACACCCACACCCCACCCCACACCATACCACACACACACCCCCACATATTATATATTTTATATAAAATATATTATATAATATTATATATTATATATAATATGTAGTTGTGTGGTGTGTGTGTGTGGGGGGTTTTTTGTTTGTGTTGTGTGTGGTGGGGGGTGTGTGTGTGGGGGGGGTTTTTTTGTTTACCCGTCCTTTCAAATGCCCACGCCTATACACGCTTGTGTAGTATGTATGTGTTTTTTTATGGGTTTTTTTCTGTATGTATATGTATATATTTTTTTTTGAATTTTTTTTTTATGTTTGTATGTATATATGAAAATTTT
>NC_051401.1:46945685-46963185 GCF_015228065.2 Penaeus monodon | reverse complement strand
AAAAATCTAAGATCCCTACGTGGAAAAAAAATATTTCGACTAAAAAAAGGAAAAACCCCACGGCCCCACCTTTTAAACGGCAAAACGCACAAAAAAACCAAAAGTTGATACGGGTCATAAAGGGAAAGGGAGGGGGTGAGGGCGCGAGGTAAAAGGGGGGGTCACAGGGCCGGGGGGTCAGGTGTCCCGGAAACGGAAGGGGATTTTGGTTGTTTCCCGCGTCCTCTCTTCTGGTCTGGCTTTTGGCCTCGGTTTTTTCTTTGTTTTCTCTCGGTTTTTCTTTTCTTTTTTTTTATATTTTACCACACAAAACACAAACACAAAAAACTCCCTTCCCTCCTTTTTTCCCCCCTTTTCCCCCCCCCCCCCCCCCCCCCCCCCACCACCACCACCACCCCCAAACCACCACCCAAACACACAACCCACACACCAACACACACAAAAACACACACACACAACACACACACACACCCCACAAAAACACCACACACACAAAAACAAAAACCACCCCACCACACACACACACACCCCCACAACGCCAAAAAATACCCACTCTCACTCCACTCCACGCATTCATAACTCACTCGCGATACATACTGTACCTAACATACTCATGGAAAAAGGAAATTTGCCTAGATAATTCACCTTGATTTTGCGTACTTCTTAACCGAAAAATAGATCCCTCTGGATCTGCTGCCTTGACCATCCACAACAGGGGCGCCACGACTCAGCCATAATGTGTCCGTGTCGATCATGTCAGAGAAAACACGGGGTTCGCGTGGCCAGGCGGGTGTCAGAATTTATCTTCTTGGACCCCCCGTGGCTCGAGTCTTGTTTGTATGGTTTTGGGTTTGATAATGTGCGTGTGTGTGTCATGTCATGGACTGTCATGTGTATGTGGGCGTACTTATATATACACATATGGATGTAGATCGTTTGGAAATGTTGTAGATACAGGAACGAATCCTGATATATAAGGTTGACACGTACGGTTACTAATCTAGCTTCCGTGTTGCGTGCTTTGCGTCACGGCGTTACCATGGCAACAGAATCAACGGCGTCGTTAAATCAGCTGTTTTTTTTTTGTACTTCTATTGTGAAGTTAAGCCTAAGGCATTGTGTGTGTTTCGTATGGCTTGGGAGGTTTCTAGCGCGATGATGTGTTGGAAGGGTAGGCCTATTTTTAGGGAAGTGTATTTTCTTTGTAGGTTTGGGTTGCATTTTGTTGACTGAAACCTCGAGTTTGAAAGATGTGAAGATAGAGGGGGGTCTGTTTGTTTTTTGATCAACACACCTTGCATGATACCCCAGACTGAGGGAGAAGAAATACGAGTCAGTGGAGAAGATTGAAAATAATTGGCGATTGGGTATAAGGCCCATTTTCCCCCCTCCCCCTTAGCACCCCCAACCATCCCCTTCTCGCTCCATCCACCTCTTGGCAGACGTATCCTCAATACTACCCCTTTCTTAAGCCGCCCAATGTGCCTCGCCCTTCAAACCCAACTCCTCTCCCTCCCTCTCTCCTACCCCTCCCCCTCCCCCTCCCCTACCC
Organism: Penaeus monodon; assembly: GCF_015228065.2. Lineage (NCBI taxonomy): Eukaryota > Metazoa > Arthropoda > Malacostraca > Decapoda > Penaeidae > Penaeus > Penaeus monodon. Next base: position 46,961,633 of record NC_051401.1, on the reverse strand, counting down.
CTATATGCTTCCCCCTCCCCTCCCCCTCCACCTCCACCTCCCTCTACCCCCTACACGTTTACCTCTCCCCATCCCCTCCCCCTCCCCTCCCCCTCTCCTTCCCTCCCCCTACCCCTACCCCCTATATACGGTCCCCCTCCCTGCCCTACCCCACCATTTTTGCCCCGCCTCCCCATGCCCCTCCCACCCGCCCCTCTCTTGGCATTGTTGCACGCGGGTTTCGCGAGGGGAGAGAGAGGCTCGATCCAACGCAGGTCGAGGGGAAAAGACCCAATTTTGCCATTAGGGCGCCAGGGCGGCCCTAAAAATAGAGCGTGACGCAACTACGCACGCCATTGCAAGGTAGGGAAGGATGCGTAGAAATTAACGTGAAAGAGAGAGAGGGAGAGGGAAGATGAGAGAGGGAGAGAGAAGGGGGTACGAAGGAAAGAGAGAGAAAGGGAGTATGAAAGAAAGAGAGAGAGAGAGAGAGAGCAGGAGAGAACGGGAGAGAGAAAGAAAGAACAGTAGAGAGAGAAGAGAGAGAAAGAGAAGAGCAGGAGAGAATGAGAGAAAGAGAAGAGCAGGAGAGAGAGAGAGAGAAAGAGAAAGAGAAAGAGAAAGAGCGAGAGAAGAGCAGGAGAGAATGAGAGCGCAAGAAAGCGATCGCGGAAGAGGTGCCACAACCCGAGACCGACTCCCTGGCCATGCAAGGTCGCGTGGGAGAGTCGGGGCGCTGGCTCAGCACGCCGCTTGGGTTTGCGACCCTAAAGGCGTGTTTTGGCGGGCAACCTTGAGCAAGATCTCGTGCTTCTGGCTTGCGGGGATTCGATCTCATCCTCGGGAGTTCTGCCTCGAAGCTCACTCGAGATGTATCATACGAGGGAGGAGCTTGACGATAGATAGCTTTAATAGATAGAATGGATAATAAATTTGGGGGATATTTAGGGTCCCGGCAAGGTCATCATCATTGTCATCATCATCATCATCATCATCATCATCATCATCATCATCATCATTATCATCACCATCATTGTCATCACCATCATCCTCATCATCATCATCATCAGTAGTTATTATTATTATCATCATCATCAAAAGCATCATCATCAAATCCATCATGATCATCATCGTCATCATGGTGATATTGATTATAATAATAATCATAATGGATAATGTATACGACTGTCTAAAGCTACATAATGCGGAAAATAAAATGCTCTCTGTGAGAAATATCTGGATAATGTTAACTATAGAAATATGCAGATCAAAAGACATTATTGATATTCAGCTATGAATATGGTTGATTACAGTTCGAAGAAAATATTTTAGCCAGGTAACAAACAGACATTCCCCCTCTCTTTCTCTCCCTCCCTCTCTCTCTCTCTCTCTCTCTCTCTCTCCTCTCCTCTCTCCTCTCTCCTCTCTCTCCTCTCTCTCTCTCTCTCTTCCCTCTCCTCCTCTCCCTCTCTCCTCTCTCCTCTCCTCTCTCTCTCTCTCTCCTCTCTCTCTCTCGTCTCGTCTTCTTCTCTCTTCCCTCTCTCTCTCTCCTCCTCCCCCCCCCTCCTCTCTCTCTCTCTCTATCTATCTATCTATCTATCTATCTATCTATCTATCTACCTATAACTCGCACATTCACATACATACATACGCACATTCACATACACGCACACGCACGCACGCACGCACGCACGCAAACACACATGCACACACACACAAACACACAAACACACAAACACACAAACACACACACACACAACACACACACACACACACACACACACACACACACACACACACACACACACACACACGTCTTCCTCCTCCTCCTCCCCTTCCTCCTCCTCCACTTCCTCCTCCTCTTCCTCCTCCTCCTCTCTTCCTCCTTCCTCTCCTCCTCCTCCTCTCCTCCTCCTCCTCCTCCTCCTCCTCCTCCTCCTCCTCCTCCTCCTCTCCTCCTCCTCCTCCTCCTCCTCCTCCTTCCTCCTCCTCCCCTTCCTCCTCTTTCTTCCTTTTTCCTTTCCCTAATCCACCCTATACACATAATTAACACATTTTCTCTATCGTCTGTTTTTTCCCTCAATCTATTTTCTCCACCAATGTATTTTCTTCGATCTATTTTTTGCAACATTTTAGCAACACCATGCAACATCGCGGCCTCGAAAACGGGATTCTTTTAAGGTGGATATTATTTGAGTGTAAAGCCCTATTACATATTTCTAGTGCACGTTTATGCCGGTTAATTATATGGACCGTTTAAACGTGGCCACTCTCGTGGATTAATTTTTTTTTTCGGGGGGGGGAGGGGTTGCTGGTATGTTCATTGTTGCTTGTTATTATTATTAGACTTTAGCATCGTTGGTTTTTACTTTTGCTACTATTATTTCCTAAATACTTACATTGTGTGTATATATATGGGTACATATGTATATATAAACATACTGATGATTTTGTATGACCTGGGACAATCGCAGTCTGAATGAAAGAAATAGTAAATAGTATTTTTTTTGTGAATGAATGAGCTTGGAGTTGTAATTCTTGTGAATAAATGACTTGGGGGTTGAAAACCTTGTAAATAAATGAACTTGGGTTGCAATTTGGGGGAGAATGAATGAGCTTAGGGTTGCAACTCTTGTGAATGAATAAAATTTGGTTTAACTCTTTGAAGAATGAATTCGGGTTTAAATCTTTGATGAATGAATTCGGGTTTAACTCTTGGAATAAAAACTTGGGGTTTTCCCACCTTGTGAAGAATGAACTTCGGGTTGTAACTCTTGTGAATAAATAAACTTCGGTTGAAAACTTTTGTGAATGAATGAGTTGGAGTTGAAACTTTGTGAAGAATGAATTTGGGGTTTGAACTTTTGTGAATAATGAACTTCGGGTGCAACTCTTTGTAAATAATGAATTTTTCGGGTTGTAACTCTTGTGAATGAATGAACTTCGGGTTGTAACTCTTGTGAATGAATGAACTACGGGTTGTAACTCTTGTGAATTTACGAACTTAGTGTTTTAATTTTTGTGATGTGTGCATGGAATGGTTATTTCGTCGCAAAGTTTAAAAGCATGTATGGCATTAGGGTATATTCTAGTTATCAATCGAACATAGAAAATTACTTATTAAAGGCAATTGTGGTATGATATATCTGATATCATTGTCATTAGTTGTTTTTAAATTTTTATTATTATTTCATTTTTAAATTAATATTTTTTATCATTATTATTATTATTATTATTGCTGATGTTATTTTTATTATTATGGTTATTATTATTGTTGTTGCTTTTGTTTTTCTGTTATTAGTATTTTTGTTATTATTATCATCATCATCATCATCATCATCATATCATTCATCACATCATCATCATCATCACCCATCATCATCATCACACATCATCATCGTCATCATCATCATCATCATCATCATCATCATTCATCATCACACATCACATCATATCATCTCATCATAAAATTTCATCCATCCATTCATCAATCATCATCATCAATCATCATCATCATCATCATCATCGATTATTATTTTATTATTATTACCATTATTACTGTCTTTATCTGTACAAATGCGAGATGACAACACTGAAACACCAGCTTCCTCAGAAAACGCGTAATCATGATTATTCTCTCCTGAAATCTAAGTTTCAAAATTCCCAAATTTAAAAAAAATTTTTTTCGTTAATATTTTGCATTTAAAAGCCTATTGTATTTTTTATTTATTTATTTATTTATTATTATTTTTTTTACAATGAATTTTTTTTTTTTTTTTTTTTGCCATCAAGAATCAAGTCGATATGTTTGTCATGATAATATATGTTTTTATTGTTTTTCTTAGTTATATGTTTAACAATAATGTATTAGGATTTAATTTTGTATAAAAGAAAATTAATTTTTTTTTTTTTTTATTTTTTTTTTTTTTTTTAGATTACGGTTAACGGTATAATATATTGGATTCCAATTTTGTCTAAAGAAAATTTAAAAATATGAATTGATTTGATGTTATTTGAAACTTCAGGTGAATTTTCCACATTATATATATATTTCTACTTCTACAATTCTTAGATGGTGACGAGGGAACTAGTCTGTTTTCTGAAATGAATGTTGTGTGTGTTATTTTGTCTCGAGGGACGTGGTTCGGAATTGATATCACGTGTCTTGCGTCGCAGATTAGTTTCCTCAAGATGTGTTGCTTCCTATAGTGTTGTGGGTGGGTGTGGGGGTGGGTGGGGAGGTGTGTGATGGGGGGGGGTGCTTGTGTGTGTTTGTGTGTCTGTGTGTGTGTCTGTGTGTGTGTGTGTGTGTGTGTGTGTGTGTTGGATTTGTAGAAATGTGTAGATGTGTGTGTGTGTGTCTGTGTATGTTTCTCTGTCGTTGTCTGTCTGTCTGTCTGCCTGCCCTATATCATGCATGAGACGACTATAGTGACTTGTTTAATATCTGGGGGTCATTCCTTGCAATCATATTTTATAAGATTTTCATTTCCTCTCCGTAAGTAGCACGAGAGTTAAAAGGGGCGTCATGACTCTCAATTTCTTTTCAAAATATAGTTATTAATTTTTTTTCCACAAAACATGAAGTTACAGGAGCATTGATAGAAATTTCTTGAAATTAGATGATTATGCGATTTTATAATGTAACCTCTGCCGTTCCTCTGATTTTAGCAACTATTGATATTTCTTTTTTTTTTTCTTTAGTCCCCCCTGCATATGCTCCGTTGTGACTTCAATGTCTGATTTATCATATTGACGAATGTTGTTTGCAATATTTTGTACTTGTTTTTTGCTCGATTATCGACGGATGAAATGTAAATAGAGATTAATTTTCGTTAACATTTATTTTCAACGTTATATAATGCATATTTATAAGAAGTATTCGTCTGCTAATTATGACTCACTGTATTTATTCATACATAAAAAAATATTTGTTATGTGTTTCCTTGCGACCGTGTTGCCAGATACCCTCAGTGTCCAGCAAAACGTGCCTTGACTGTACGTGGGGGTTGCTGCCTTACATTTTCTTCATTATCCTTATCTTTACGCTGTTGATAGCTACGTTTTGCTCTGTAAGAAAGAAAATTGTTAACTGAAAAAAAATTGTTTTTTTGTTTGACGGTTTTTCTTTTTCCTCTCTCTCCTCTCTATCTTTATCTATCTTTTCTGTCATCTCTTTTCTTTCCACCATAATAGTCTTTTTTTCCCAACCATTCCATTTTTCTTTCCTTTTTCATTCTCATTCTATTTCTCTCTTTTTCATCTCCATTTTTCTTTCTCTCTTTTCTCAGTCTTCTTCTTTTTTCTCTTTTTTTTCTCTCTTTCTCTTTTTTTTCTCTTTTCTTCTCCAATCACTTTCACTCCCTCACTCACTATAACCACCACCATTATCACAATCATCACTCTTTTTGCCACAAATTCACCTTTTCCGACGTTCCTCACGCCCATTGGTGACTCAGGTGGGCGGTGGTAACCCCCCGTTTTCGTTAATACAATTATTTTACCGATTTTGATTTTATTATCATCACTGACGTTTATCATCATTATAACCACCATCATCATCACCCCTAAACCCCCCATTTCATCACCTAAACACCACTATCCCATAACACCATTATATCACCTAATAACCCCTATCACCAAACCACCCACACCAAAAATCACCCCACACTAAACTACATCACCATAGCAAAAAATCATAACCATAAACCCCCACCCCAACAATATAAACCCCCCATCCTTTAACCCCCTCACCGCCCCCCATCTTTACAACCGTTTAAAACGACCCAATCTTTAGCACGAAATTTTACCGTTCCCATCCCCTTCCTCACCCCAAAGGGGGGAAAGGGCGAAAAGGGGGGGAGGGGCCCCCGGGTAAATGCCGGCAGACAGGAGCAGAAAAACGGGGTACTCTGGCCCAAAGATCTGGAATGCGATTAAAAAAGGATGCGGGTTAAATGACGTTTATAATTCCCCGTTGCCTTGTGGGTTCAGGTGGGGTTTGTTTTTTTTTTTTTGTTGTTGTTGTGATTGTTTGCTTCTGTTTTTTTTTTGTTTCTCTTTTTTCTCTCTCTGTTTTGTTTACGATATGTCGCTTTTGTGTTTATTTCTTTTTCTTTTTTTTTCTTTTTTTTTCTTTTTTTCTTCCTCTTCCTTTCTTCTCCTTTTTTTTTTTTCTCTTCCCCACTTCTCTACCCTCTTCTAATTCTCTTTTCATCTCTTCCCCCCATCTTCTTTCTATCTCTCTCTCTCCTCCCCCTCCTTTTCTCCTCTTCTCTCCTCGTCTCCCTCCCTTTTTTTTTCTTTTTCTCTCTCTCTCTTCTCTCCCCTCTCTCTCTCTCCTTTTCCTCTCTCTCTCTTCTCTTCTTTTCTTCTTCTCTCTTCTCCCTTCCTCTCTTTTCCTTTCCCCCCTTTTTCTCCTCTCTCTCTCCTCCTTCTCTCCTCCTCCCCTCTCCTCTCTTCTTTCTCTCCCTCTCCTCCTCTCCTCCGCCCTTTTTTCTCCTCCTCTTTCACTTTTTTTTTCTCTTCTCTCCTCTCTCTCTTCTCTCTTTTTTCTTCCCCCTCTCTTTTTTCCTCTCTTTTCTCTCTCTCCCTCCTCTCGCTCTCTCTCTCCCTCTCCTCCTCTTTCCTCTCTCTTTCTCTTTCTTCTTTCCCTCTCCCCTCCCCCTTTCCCCCCCCTCTCTCTCTCTTCTCTCTTCTTTTCCCTCTCTCTCTCTCTCCTCTCTCCTCGCTCCCCCTCTCTCTCTCTCTCTCTCTCCCCATGTCCTCACACGATTTAAAAAGCAAAAACACAATCTCCCCCCTCCCTCCCCCCCCCTCCCCCCCACGGCCCTCCCCCCTGTGGTGCTGCTGACCGGGGTCTTTTTCCCCGGGGTCAACCTGGGCCTGATGGCGCTCGACAAGACGGAGCTCAAGATCGTCTCGAACACGGGCTCGCCCTCGGAGCGCCGCTACGCCCGCGCCATCGAGCCCGTCCGCCGCCACGGGAACTTCCTGCTGTGCACGCTCCTGCTGGGGAACGTGCTCGTCAACTCCACGCTGACGATCCTGCTGGACGAGCTCTCCTCGGGCCTCATCGCCGTCATCGGCTCCACCGCCGGCATCGTCGTCTTCGGAGAGATCATTCCGCAGGGTGAGGCGCCGCCCACGCCCCTCGGCCTCGGCTTTGGCGTAGCTTTTTTTTGTTTTTATTTTTTTTTATTTTTTTATTTTTTTTGTTTGTTATTATTATTATTATTTGTATCTTTTATTTTTTTTTATTTTTTTTTTTTTGAGTGTTTATCTGTTGTTAGTTTTTGTATGTTATTATTAGTTTTTATTTTTTTTTTTTTTTTTATAAAATTTTTAAAATCTTATTTTCATATAATTGTGTTATTTTTATCATATTTTTATTTTTTTCTTTTGTAATTTTTTTTTTTTTTTATCTGTTTTAAATTTTTTCCCAAAAATAATTGTTTGTTTTTTTATTTACGTTTCTCGTTTTTATCTTACTGTTATTTATCTTTATTTTTATAATTTCATCTCTTACTGTTATTTTTCTGTTGAATGTATTTAGGCACGTACTGTGTCTAGTTGATTTTGTTTTCGTGTTCAGTGAATCAAAGAATAATAATCATGAATATATTAATATATACGTATTTTTAAATGAATATATATGTATAAATTATGGCATATAACTTATACGTAAAGATAAGTTCATAATACCCCATGAAGTAACGTCCCTCTCCCCCTTCTTTCCCCCCCCTCTCCCCCTCCCCCCTTCTTTTCCCCTCTCCCCCCTTCTTTTCCCCTCTCCCTCCCCTTCTTTTCCCCTCCCCCTTCCTCCCCTCACAGCCATCTGCTCCCGCCACGGCCTGGCCATCGGCGCGCGCACCGTGTGGCTTGTGCGGGTATTCCCCCGGACCCCCCCTTTCCCATCCTCCAAGGTACGGGGCCCGGGGGTTTTTTTGGGGGGGTTTTGGGGGGTTTTTTTTTGGGGGGGGGTTTTTTTTTTTGGTTTTTTTTCTTTTTTTTTTTTTTTCCCTTTTTTTTTTTTTTTTTTTTTTTTTTTTTTTTCTTTTTCTTCTTTTTCTTTTTCTTTCTTTCTTTCTCTCTTTCTTTTTCTTCTTTCTTCCTCTCCTCTCTTTTCCCTTTTTTCTCTCTCTCTCTCTTTCTTCCCCCCCTTTTCCCCCCCTTTTCCCCCTCTTTTCTCTCTCTCCCCCCTCTCTCCTCTCTCCTTTTCCCCCTTTTCTCTTTTTTCTTCCCTCTCTCCCCCTTTTTTCCCTTCCCCTTCCCTTTTCCCCCTTCCCCCCTCTCCCTCTCCTCCCCCCCTCCTCCTCTCTCCCCTTTTTTTTTTTTTTTTCCTCCCCCCCCAAAAAAAAAAAAACTTTCTTTCAAAAAACCTTTTTTTTTTTTTTTCCTTTCTTCCCCCTTTTTTCCTTTCCCCCCCCCCTCTTCCCCCCCCCCTTTGGGGTCCCCCTCCCCCCCTTTTCTTTTCCCTTATCAATCCCTGTACTATTTATTCTTTTTATGCTTTTTTTATCCTTTTTGCTTTTTTTTTTATTTCTAAAAAAATAAAAAATTTGGGTTTTTTTCCCCAAAAACTTTTGGGGGGTTTAAAAAGGGGGAAAAAAATTTTGGGTTAAGAGATGTAAATTTTCCAAAAAAAGGAAACCAAAGAGTACCAGGGTGTACAGAAAATTTCCCAAACCCCCGGGGGGGGGTTTTTAAGGGAAAAAAAAACCCCCCCCCCCTCCCCCCAAAAAAACCCAAAAAAAAAAAACCCAAACCCCCCCCACCAAAAACCCCCCCAAAAACCCCAAAAAAAAAAACAAAAAAAAAAACAAAAAAAACCCCCCCCCCACCAAACCCCCACGCGCGGCACAAAACCCAAAAAATTCGTATCTGGCTGTTGGAGGGCCAGCCGTAAGAAAACATATTGTAAATAAGGGTATACGTAGATGTATTCGTACACATATACACACACGGCACACGCACATGCACGTACACATGCATATGTACATGCAATACAGTTCACTCAAGCACACACCGCGCGCGCGTCAGACAGACAGACACACACACACACTCACACACACACATACACACACACACACACACACACACACACACACACACACACACACACACAACAACACACGCGCGCGCACACACACGCACACACACGCACACACACGACCCCACACACGCACACACACGCACACACACACCACACAACACACACACACACACACACACACACACACACACACACACACACACACACACACACCACACAACGCACACACACGCACCACACACACACACACACACACACACACACACACACACACACACACACACACACACACACACACACACACACACACACACACACACACACACACACACACACACACACACACACACACACACACACACACACAACACACACAAGCAAACAAACAAACCAACAGACGTCACCCCCGCACGTGCGTACGTTCAATGTTGTGCAAGAACGTGTTATATAAGCGCAGGCAGTTGATCATGCAAGGAATGATTCATCACTGCAACGACTGTTCGGACAGGTCGGGAGCGAGAGGAGGAGGAGGAGGAGGAAGTGGAGGGGAAGAGGAGGAGGAGGAGGAAGTGGAGGGGAAGAGGAGGAGGGGAAGAGGAGGAGGGGAAGTGGGGGGAGGAGAAGGAGGAGTATGAGTAGGAGGAGGAGGAAGAGAAAGAGAGGAGGAGGAAGAAGAAGAATATGAAGATGAAGAAGACAAGAAAGAGAGAGAAAGGAAGATAGAAAGAAAGAAAAAATGGAGAAAAAAGAGAGAATGGGAAGAAATGATGTAAGTGACCATTGAAAACCACAAGAAAAAGAAGTGACAAGTGAGAGGGCGAGGGTGTGATGGGGGGTGGGGGGGGGCAAGGGAAGGAGAGGGGGGGGGGCGATTGGGAGTAAAGAGGACAAGTTGATAAATAGCTTCTGCAGGTGGGAGGGAGGGTGGGGGAGGGACGGAGGAAGGAAGGGAGAGGGGAGGGAGGGAAGGGGAGAGTGAGAGAGAGAAAGACAGGGAGAGGGAGGGAGGGAGGGAGGGTGGGGGAGGGAGGGACGGACGAAGGGAGGGAAGGAGGGTTGGGAAGAGAGAGAGGGAAGGAGGATGGGGAAGAGACGGACGAAGGGAGGGAGGAAGGAAGGGAGAGGGGAGGGAGGGAAGGTTGGGAGACCTGGATAGGGGAGAGGGGAAGAGGGGGGGCGGAAGGAAGGAGAGAGAGGGGGAAGATCGAAGAGGGAAGGATGGTGGGGGGAAGGGGAAGGGCTAAGAGGAGGGGAAGAAAAGAAGGGAAAGAAAAAAAAAAAGAGGAAGAGGAAGGGAAGGAGGGAAAGAGGGGTGAAGCGGAAGGCAGAGCGGAAAGAAATGATGATAATGACAAAAAAATAGAATGATAATAGTGGACGAAGATAAGTTGTGAAATTGAGGATAGGGATGAAAGATAGGTTGGTGAAATGAAAATAACAGAAGAGATGAGTGAATGATAAAGTGGTATGTGATTAGGTGATATGAAGTTGGTGAAGTAAAAAGAGGAGTGTGAAGTGAGTGAAGTGGAGTGAGTGAGTGAGTGAGTGAGTGAGTGAGGAGGAGTGAGTGAGGAGTAGAGAGAGAGAGAGAGAGGAGGAGAGAGAGAGAGAGAGAAAGAGAAAGAGAGAAAGAGAGAGAGAAAGAGCAAGAGGAGGGGGGATACAGTAAGTAGTCAAGCTAGTTGAGAGCAATTAAAGAAACTGACTCAGCAAAACATCGATCAGATCATTTTGAGCGAAAATCAGCATACGTATTGTAAACAGATATCATGTTATGAAAGTGAAATTATTTTTATTAGCAACTTCCGTATTGTATTATTATTATTATTATTATTAGTATTAGTAGTAGTAGTAGTAGTAGTAGTAGTAGTAGTACCATCACCATCATCACCATTAACATTATCATTACCATCATTATCACCATTATCATCATCATCATTAATATTATTAGTATTAACATCAACATTTTCTTTGCCATTGTGATCATGAGTTGCCAATAAACAATTTCATTCAATAATTGGGATTCTGTGAGTGAATAACTATTCATCATGTGTAAATGTGGGATACAACCTACGTATGTATGTATGCGTATAGATATGTATATGTTACTGCATGCATGTACAGTATGTATGTGTATCTGCATGTATGTATAGTTGTATGTATGTATGTATGTATATTTGTGTGTATGCATATAAAGTATATTTGTATGTGTGCATGTAAGTATATTTGTACGTATGTATGTAAGTATATTTGTATGTATTCATGTATGTGTTTTTGCATGTATGCACGTAAATATATTTGTATGTATGTAAGTACGTATATTTGTATGTATACATGTATGTATATTTGTATGTATGCATGTATGTATATATGTATGTGTAGCGTTTGTTGCATCTCGTTCTCCGTCAAACTTCGTGGCCAACTTTTACCCAAACTGCGCCGAACAAACCCAAAATATCCACGTTTTTTAAGAGAACAAACTTCTCCCCTTTGCTCTACATTCTGTTTGGGAAGTCCTTGTTCTTCAGGTCTGTTTATCCTCGTTATCTCTCTCTCTCTTTCTCTCTTTCTCTCTCGCATTCTCTTTCTCTCTCTCTCTCTCTCTCTCTCTCTCTCTCTCTCTCTCTCTCTCTCTCTCTCTCTCTCTCTCTCTCTCTCTCTCTTTCCCCCTTTTCTTCCTTTCCATCCCCTCTCTTCCCTTTCCTTTCCCTTCCCTTCACTTCCTCTCCCTTGTCATCCCTTTCCTCCCCATCCCTCCCTTCTACTCTTCGCTTTTCTTCCCTTCCTTTCCTTTTCCTCTCCTCTCCTCCCCTTGCCTTCCCTCCCACCTTTTCCCTTCGCATCTCTCCCCTTATCTCCCTTTTCCTTTCCTCCTCTTCCCTTCCCCTCCCCTCCCCTCCCCTCCCTCCCTTTCCTTCTCCCTCCCTTTCCTTCCCTCCCTTTCCTTCCCTTTCCTTCCTTAATCTCCCTTCCTTTCCCTTCCTTTCCCTTCCTTTCCCTTCCCTTCCCTTCCCTTCCCTTCCCTCCCCTCTGTATTTTTTTTTCTGACAAGTTTCACCACCGTTCTTTATTTTTCTCCAAAATTCCCAAGATACGAAATTTAGACCTTGATTTCCTTTCATTTTGAACACAGAGAGAGGCCACTTCATTCGCCTTTCCTCAATTCCACTTTTGGGAAATCAATCCTGGCTTAATTAATCCGTGTCAGTTTGTTGACTGTCTGCCTTTTCGTGAAAGGGGAAGAAAGACAGAGACACTGACGGGGGGGGGGGGCAAGAGAGAGAGAGAGAGAGGGAGAAAAAGGGAGAGAGGGAGAAGGAGAGAGAGAGGTAGAAGGAGAGAGAGAGGTAGAGAGAGAGAGGTAGAGAGAGAGGGAGAGAGAGGAAGGAGAGAGAGTAGAGAGAGAGAGACGAGAGAGAAAGAGATAGAGGTAGAGAGAGAGAGAGAGAGAGAGAGAGAGAGAGAGAGAGAGAGAGAGAGAGAGAGAGAGAGAAGAGAGGGGGAGAAGAAAGAGAGAGGGAGAAGAGAGAGAGGAAATACGAGAGCTTTTGAGAATGAGAATACGAGACCAACAGAGAGAGAGGATCCTAGATTTAGCATCAAAATGTTGATGTTCTGGATTGCGAGCGCGTGAGATGAATAAAAACCTTAACTCTGAGCGACGCACTGATTGCAGAGAGATCAGGTTGCACGCGCGTGTGATGTTGCATGTAGGTGATCAATAGCTTTGCAATTGTCATATGAGTAAAGTGGTCTCTCTCTCTCTTGGTAGTGTGAAATTGCAGAAGTGCAATTAATTCGTCGGTTTATTTTCAGGGTTTAGTTGGTTTGATTAAATTTGGTTTAGTTTTGAATATGATGTGTTTGTTGATTATTTTTTGGGGGGGAGGGGGTGAGTAAATGAAAAGTTGTGTTATCGTTGATTTCTGTCGATTTGGCATAGCTCTGTGGTAGAATGTAGCTTGCAATGAAGTCATATTTGAATCGTCGTCTCTTGTCGGATCAGCTGTTAGTCAGTATTGGTATGCTGGCGTCAGCATGCTGGGGTTCAAAGTCGAGGCGGAAGGGAACTCAACAGATCACTCTCCCGCATCATACCGCGTCTTAAAGTATGTTTCTCCACGAAAATGTCCCCTACGGACGCTTGGATACGGGACTCGCTTTGACTTTTCATGCCTATGTTATTTATTTTCTTTCTTGCTACGACTAGTTCGCACGAATCGGAATTAGGAGATACGTAAAAAAAAAGTTATTAGATCTCATGCTCGGCTGCATTTAGACGTAAAGAACATTTGGAGAAATATAAGTCGGAAGAGCGGACAAAGCGACAGAAAGAGCAATGTCCGTTTGCGTGTGAGAGGCTTTAGCTCATATTTATTATCTTTTCATATCAAGTCTCACACTTCTTCTGTTACATCAGTTTAATCAGACAGAAACTCAAGATAGAAAACATACCGACGAAGGAAGGAAGGAAAGTAGAGAGGATCTTTTTTTTGTAAATATTCGTCTCCCGCGAGTTTGACCCGAGAGGGCGCGGAATGTCAACAAATCACTTTTTCAACACTTCTTGCTTATTCTGGGAGTCTTTTTGGATATGTGGGTTTTCGGCTTCGTGGGTGGATTTACTGTATTTATGCATAGATATATATATATATATATATATATATATATATATATATATATATATATATATAACTACGCACACGCACACACACACGCGCGCACGCACTCACGCACGCACGCACACGCGCACACACACATACACACACATACACACACATACACACACATACACACACATACACACACACACACACACACACACACACACACACACACACACACACACACACACACACACACACACACACACACACACACACACACCTATATATTTTTTTTTTATGTTCATCATCCTTGTGAATTGCCGATTGCAATGAGCTCCTGTGCACAAAACAGTAATAGGCAAATTTTTGTTACTAACATACTGGAAAATATTTCTGGGTAAAGATTTGAAATTGTAAGTCTGAAACAGTATGCCGGTGTGTTGTAAAAAAAAAAAAAAAAAAAAAAAAAAAAAAAAAAAAAAAAATATATATATATATATATATATATATATATATATATATATACATATATATACATATATATACATATATATATATATATATATATAATTGTAGGTGTTTGATATATTTTGTTAATATCATTATAATCGTCATCATCATCAAAAGCATCATCATGATCATTATCATCATTGTCATCCTCCTCCTCATCATCATCATCATCATCATCACATCATCATCATCATCATCATCATCATCATCATCATCATCATCATCATCAAAACCATCGTCATCATCATCATCAAAACCATCGTCATCATCATCATCAAAACCATCGTCATCATCATCACTATCATCATAATCAAAACCATCATCGCCATCATTATCATTATCAAAACCATCATCAAAACCATCATCATCATCATCATCACTATCATCATCATTATCAAAACCATCGTCATCATCATCATCATCAGCGTGTATATACCTACTTTTCATGTGTATGTTTGTGTATCTGTGTATGTATGCACTGTCTGTTTACATGTGTGTACTTCAATTTTGCGGCAACATGTACTTATGTTTGCCGAGTTTCCATTATGCATATTAATTGCTTCGTGCTTGCCTGTCTGCACAAGTGTTGCTTTGCAATGAACCCGCAGAGAGCAGGTTCTAAATGGATTTCGAATTAACTAACCACGTGAGCAGGCAGGTAAAAGTGCTTGATTTTTTTAGGAGTTTTATTATTGTTGTTATCACTATTATTCTTTATTACTATTATTATTATTTATTATTATTATTTATTATTATTATTATTATTATTATTATTGTTATTGTTATTGTTATTATTATTATTATTATTATTGTTGTTATTATTATAATTATTGTTATTATTATTGTAGTTATTATTATTATTATTACTAGTAGTATTGTCATAATTATAATCATAATGATGATGATAATGATGATGATAATGATGGTGATGATGATGATAATGATGATGATAATGATGGTGATGATGATAATGATGATGATAATGATGATAATGATGATGATAATGATGATAATGATGATGATGATGTATTTTTTCCCTGCTGCTCTTCTTTTGCTTCATTTTTTTATTATTACAATTGTTGTTTTTCATCGCTATTATTACTGTCACTGTCAAAGATTTCTTAGTCATTATATTTTCTTCGTAAAGGACAGCTGATCATTAATCCCCAAGAGCATTTATGGGCGTGAGTAGAGTTTTAAAAAAGAGATATTAATGCGTGGGCGGTCCCTGGAGTTGCCATTTAGAATTTTTATTTTTATTTATTTTCTTTCTTTATTTTTTTTTTTGAGGGGGGGGGGGGTATATCGTAGGATATTATGAAAATGGAAACACTGATACTGCGTCATAAATGTTTTTCTTTTTTGGGGGGGTCACTGATTATGATTATTATAATTGTTCAGAATTGTTGAATGAATAGCATAGCATTTGCTGTGGAGTTGCAGTCATGTAGTTAATGATCCGAAGTTGTTCATATTTGAATGCTGCTCTTAATTGGTAGCGAGATATGCATAATTGAAAACGAAATTTGAATTCGTAAGTGTTGCGTGAAATAGACGGATTTCAAAATACAGCGATAATGAAACTGATTGTGAGGAATGGAAGGAATGAGAAATGAAAAAAGATGGAGGCGGAGGCGTTAAGATGTAGATAGGAAGAGACGCAGATTGGAGACGAGGAGACAGAGAAGAGAAGATTTAAAAGACAAAGCGAGAGAGAGAAAGATTTGGAGGCAGAAAGAGATGTCGAGATACGGAGAGAGAGAGAGAGAGAGAGCAAGAGAGAGAGAGAGAGAGAGA